>NC_143478.1:52741491-52808692 GCF_027475165.1 Benincasa hispida | reverse complement strand
AAAGTTCGTTCTTTTCGGACTCTTTCTCGATCTTTTATGCCTAAGTTCGTCCATAATGGTACAAAACTACTTTCCCGGGTTCATATGTACCTTTTGAACCAAACTTCGTCCAATTTTTTAGCCATAGCAGACTTCCCATTGTAGAAATCCAAAGTTCGTCCTTTCCGGATTCTTTCTTGACCTTTTGTGCCTAAGTTCGTCCACAATGGTACAAAACTACTTTCCAGGGTTCATAAGTACCTTTTGAGCCAACTTTCGTCCAAATTTTTAGTTATAGAAGACTTCAACTTGTAGAAATTCAAAGTTCGTTCTTTTCGGACTCTTTCTCGACCTTTTCTACCTAAGTTCATCCACAATCGTACAAAACTACTTTCCAAAGTTCATAAGTACGTTTTGACCAATCTACGTCCAAATTTTTTGTCATACTAGACTTTCACTTGTAGAAATCCAAAGTTCGTTCCTTTCGAACTCTTTCTCGATCTTTATTGCCTAAGTTCATCCACAATCGTACAAAACTACTTTCTAGAGTTTATAAGTAATTTTTGAACCAAACTTCGTTCAAATTTTTAGTCATAGAAAAATTCAAGTTGTTGAACTCCAAAGTTCTTCCGTTTCGGACTCTTTCTCGTACTTTTGTTCCCAAGTTCGTCCACGATGGTACAAAACTACTTTCCAGGGATGATAAGTACCTTTTGAACCAAACTTCGTCCAAATTTTTAGTCATGGCAGACTTTCACTTGTAGAAATCCAAAGTTCGTTCTTTTCAGACTCTTTCTCGACGTTTTGTGCCAAAGTTCGTCCACAATGGTACAAAAATACTTTTAAGGGTTCATAAGTACCTTTTGAACCAAACTTCGTCCAAATTTTTAGTCATAGTAGACTTTCACTTGTAGAAATAAAAAGTTCGTTCTATTCAGACTCTTTCTCGACCTTTTGTGTCTATGTTCGTCCACAATGGTACAAATCTACTTTCCAGGGTCATAAGTACCTTTTGAACCAAACTTCGTCCAAATTTTTAGTCATAGCAGACTTCCACTTGTAAAAATCCAAACTTCTTTCTTTTCGGACTCTTTCTCGACCTTTTGTGCCAAAGTTCATCCACATTAGTACAAAACTAATTTCTAGGGTCCATAAGTACCTTTTGAACCAAACTTATCCAAATTTTTAGTCATATCAGACTTCCACTTGTAGAAATTAAAAGTTCGTTCTTTTCGGACTCTTTCCCGACCTTTTGTTCCTAAGTTCATCCACAATGGTACAAAACTACTTTCTAGGGTTCATAAGTACCTTTTAAACAAATTTCATCCAAATTTTTAGTCGTAGCAGACTTTAACTTTTAGAATTTGTAGAAATCAAAAGTTCATTCTTTTCGGACTCTCTCTCGTCCTTTTGTGCCTAAGTTCGTCCACACCAGATCAAACTTCTTCCAAATTTGGAATTGTAGCACATTTTGACAATTAGAAACCCAAAATTTGTCCTTTTCAATCTCTTTCTTTACCCTTTGTGCCAAAGTCACCCGCATAGGTACAAAATCCCTTTCTGGAGTTCATAAGTACCTTTTGAACTATACTTTGACTAAATTTTTACTTGGGGCACATTTTGAAACGTAGAAACCTGAAGTTCGCCATTTTGGACTTTTTCTCCACTTTTTGGTCCTAGGATCATCAATATAGGTACTAACTCCTGACCGGAGTTCATAAGTAACTTTTAAACCAAACTTCAACAAAATTTGTTCTAAGAGCATATTTGGACACGTAGAAACCCAAAGTTTGTTCTTTTCAGTATCTTTCAACCGTTTGTGCAAAAATTCGCCCGCATAGGTATAAAATTCCTTTCTAGGGTTCATAAGTAGATTTTGAACCGTACTTTGGCCAAATTTTAACTTCGAGCACATTTCAAAATGTAGAAACCAGAAGTTCACCATTTTTGGACTGTTTCTCGACGTTTTGGTCCCAGGTTCATCAATATAGGTACAAAACTTCTGACCAAAGTTCATAAGTAGAGTACCTTTTGAACCAAAGTTCATCCAAATTTTTAGTCATAGCAGATTTCCACTTGTAGAAATCCAAAGTTCGTCCTTTTCGGACTCTTTCTCGACCATTTGTGCCTAAGTTCGACCACACTGGTACAAAACGACTTTCTAGGATTCATAAGTGTCTTTTGAACCAAACTTCTTCCAAATCTGGACTTGGAGACATTTCGACAAGTAGATACCTAAAGTTCGTCCTTTTCAGTCACTTTCTTTACCCTTTGTACCAACGTTCGTCCACATAGGTACAAAACTACTTTCTAGGGTTCATAAGTTTTGTACCAGTGTGGACGAACTTAAACAGAAAAGGTCGAGAAAGGGTCTGAAACGGACGAACTTTGGATTACAACTTGTCGAAGTCTGTTATATTTAAAAATTTGGACGAACTTTGGTTCAAAAGGTACTTATGAGCCTTGGAAAGCATTTTTGTACCTATGTGGACGAACTTTTGCACAAAGGGTAAAAAAAAAGAATAGAAAGGATGAACCTTGGCACAAAATGTCAAGAAAGAGTCTGAAAAGGATGAACTTTGGGTTTCTACTTGTCGAAATGTGCTTCAAGTCCATATTAGGACGAAGTTTGGCTCAAAAGATATTTATGAAGCCTGGAGAGGAGTTTTGTACCTTTGTGGACGAACTTTGACACAAAAGGTCAAGAAAGGGTTGGAAAAGGACCAACTTTGGATTTCTACGTGTCGAATTGTGCTCTTAGTCAAAATTTGGTCGTAGTTTAGTTTAAAAGTTATTTATGAACCCTGGATAAGAGTTTTGTACCTGGATGAACTTTGGACCAAAAGGTCAAGAAAGAGTTAGAAAATGACGAACTTTGGGTGTCCACTTGTCGCAATGTGCTCCAATTCCAAATTTGGACGAAGTTTTATTCAAACGATACTTATAAACTCTGGAGAGGAGTTTTTGTACCTGCGTGCATGAACTTTGAAACAAAAGGTCGAGAAAGATTCCAAAAATGACGAACTTTGGGTTTCTACGTGTCAAAATGTGCTCTCAGTCCAAATTTGGTCGAAGTTTGGTTTAAAAGTTACTTATGAACTCTGGTCAGAAGTTTAGTATCTATATTGATTAACCTAGGACCAAAACATCGAGAAAGATTCCAAACATTGCGTACTTCAGGTTTCTACATTTCGAAATGTGCTCTAAGTCAAAATTTGGTAAAAGTATAGTTCAAAAGGTACTTATGAACTTCAGAAAGGGATTTTGTACCTATACGGGTGACTTTGGCACAAAGGGTAAAGAAAGAGACTGAAAAGGACAAATTTTGGGTTTCTAATTGTCAAAATGTGCTTCAAGTCCAAATTGTGAATAAGTTTGGTTCAAAAGACACTTATGAACCCTGGAAATAAGTATTGTACTAGTGTGGACGAACTTAGATAGAAAAGGTCGAGAAAGAGTCCGAAAAGGACGAACTTGAGACTTCTACATGTCGAAGTCTACTATATTTAAAAATTTGGACAAACTTTGGTTCAAAAGGTACTTATGAACCCTGGAAAGTATTTTTGTACCGATGTGAATGAACTTTTGCACAAAGAGTAAAGAAAGAGACTAGAAAGAATGAACCTTAGGACTAAATGTCAAGAAAGAGTCTGAAAAGGACGAATTTTGGGTTTCTACTTGTTGAAATGTGCTTCAAGTTCAAATTAGGACAAAGTTTGGTTCAAAAGATACTTATGAAGCATGGAAAGGAGTTTTGTACCTGTGTGGACGAACTTTGACACAAAAGGTCAAGAAAAAGTTGGAAAAGGACGAACTTTGGGTTTCTACGTGTCGAAATGTGCTTTCAATCAAAATTTGGTCGTAGTTTAGTTTAAAAGTGATTTATGAACCCTGGATAAAAGTTTTGTACCTCTATGGATGAACTTTGGACCAAAAGGTCAAGAAAGAGTCCAAAAATGAAGAACTTTGGGTTTCTACTTGTTGCAATGTGCTTCAAGTCCAAATTTGGACGATGTTTTGTTCAAATGATACTTTTGAACTCTTGAGAGGAGTTTTTGTACCTGCATAGAGGAACTTTGACACAAAAGGTCGAGAAAGAGTCTAAAATGGACGAACTTTAGGTTTTTACGTGTCAAAATGTGCTCTCAGTCCAAATTTAGTACCTATATTGATGAACTTGGGACCAAAACGTCAAGAAAAAGTCCAAAAATAGCGAATTTCAGGTTTCTACGTTTCGAAATGTGCTCCAAGTCAAAATTTGGTCAAAGTATAGTTTAAAAGGTAATTCGAACCCTAGAAAGGTATTTTGTATCTATGCGGGCCAACTTTGGCACAAAGATAAAGACAGAGACTGAAAAGGACAAAATTTGGGTTTCGAATTGTCGAAATGTTCTTCAAGTCAAAATTTGGAAGAAGTTTGGTTCAAAAGACACTTATGAACCCTGGAAAGCATTTTTGTACCTATGTGAACGAACTTTTGCACAAAGGGTAAAGAAAGAGACTAGAAAGGATGAACCTTGGCACTAAATGTCAAAGAGTCTAAAAAGGACGAATTTTGGGTTTCTACATGTCGAAATGTGCTTCAAGTTCAAATTAGGACGAAGTTTGGTTCAAAAGATACTTATGAAGCCTGGAGAGGAGTTTTGTACCTGTATGGACGAACTTTGATACAAAAGGTTAAGAAAGAGTTGGGAAAGGACGAACTTTGGGTTTCTACATGTCGAAATGTGCTTTCAGTCAAAATTTGATCGTAGTTTGGTTTAAAAGTTATTTATGAACCCTAGATAAGAGTTTTGTACCTCTATGGATGAACTTTGGACCAAAAGGTCGAAAAGAGTCCAAAAGTTACGAACTTTGGGTGTCCACTTGTCACAATGTGCTCCAATTCCAAATTTGGACGACGTTTTGTTCAAACGATACTTATGAACTCTGGAGAGGAGCTTTTGTACCTGCGTGCACGAACTTTGACACAAAAGGTAGAGAAAGAGTCCAAAAAGGACGAATTTTGGGTTTATACATGTGAAAATGTGCTCTCAGTCCAAATTTGGTTGAAGTTTGGTTTAAAAGTTACTTATGAACTCTGGTCAGAAGTTTAGTACCTATATTGATTAACCTAGGACCAAAACATCGAGAAAGAGTCCAAAAATGGTGAATTTCAGGTTTCTACGTTTTGAAATGTGCTCCAACTCAAAATTTGGTCAAAGTACAGTTGAAAAGATACTTATGAACCCTAGAAAGGAATTTTGTACCTATGGGGGCAAACTTTGGCAAAAAGGGTAAAGAAAGAGACTGAAAAGGACAAACTTTGAATTTATAATTATCGAAATGTGCTTCAAGTTCAAATTTGGAAGAAGTTTAGTTCAAAAGACACTTATGAACCCTGGAAAGGAGTTTTATACCAGTGTGGACGAACCTAGACAGAAAAGGTTGAGAAAGAGTCATAAAAGGACGAACTTTGGATTTTTACATGTCGAAGTCTGCTATATTTAAAAATTTGGACGAACTTTGGTTCAAAAGGTACTTATGGTAAAGAAAGAGACTAGAAAGGATGAACCTAGGCACAAAATGTCAAGAAAGAGTCTGAAAAGGACGAACTTTGGGTTTCTACATGTCGAAATGTGCTTTCGTTCAAAATTTGGTCATAGTTTGGTTTAAAAGTTAATTATGAACCCAGAATAAGAGTTATGTACCTCTATGGATGAACTTTGGACCAAAAGGTCAAGAAAGAGTCTAAAAAAATGACGAACTTTGGGTTTCTACTTGTCGCAATGTGCTCCAAGTCCAAATTTGGACGAAGTTTTATTCAAATGATACTTATGAAGCCTGGAGGGGAGTTTTGTACCTTTGTGGACGAACTTTGACACAAAAGGTCAAGAAAGGGTTGGAATAGGACGAACTTTAAGTTTCTATGTGTCGAAATGTGCTTTCAGTAAAAATTTGGTCATAGTGTGGTTTAAAAGTTATTTATGAACCCTGGATAAGAGTTTTGTACCCTATAGATGAAATTTGGGCCAAAAGGTCAATAAGTGTCCAAAAAGTTACTTATGAACTCTGGTAAGAAGTTTAGTACTTATATTGATGAACCTTGGACCAAAACGTCGAGAAAGAGTCCAAATATAGAGAACTTCAGGATCTACGTTTTGAAATTTTTGCGAAGTCAAAAATTGGTGAAAGTATAGTTCAGAAGGTACTTATGAACTCCAGAAAGGGATTTTGTACCTATGCGGGTGAACTTTTGCACAAAGGGTAAAGAAAGAGACTAACAAACTTTAGGTTTCTAATTGTCGAAATGTGCTTTAAGTCCAAATTTGGAAGAAGTTTGGTTCAAAAGACACTTATGAACCCTGGAACGGAGTTTTGTACCAGTGTGGACGAACCTAGACAGTAAAGGTCGAGAAAGAGTGCGAAAAGGACGAACTTTGGATTTCTACATTTCGATGTCTACTATATTTAAACATTTGGACGAACTTTTGCACAAAGGGTAAAGAAAGACACTAGAAAGGATGAACCTTAGCACAAAATGTCAAGAAAGAGTCTGAAAAGGACGAACTTTTGGTTTCTACTTATCAAAATGTGCTTCAAGTCCAAATGAGGACAAAGTTTAGTTTAAAAGATACTTATGAAGCCTGGAGATGAGTTTTTTACCATTGTGGACGATCTTTGACACAAAAGGTCAAGAAAGAGTTGGAAAAGGATGAACTTTTGTTTTCTACGTGTCGAATTGTGCTTTCAGTCAAAATTTGGTTGTAGTTTGGTTTCAAAGTTATTTATGAACCCTGGATAAGAGTTTTGTTCCTTTATGGATGAACTTTGACACAAAAGGTCGAGAAAGAGTCCGAATAAGATGAACTTTCGTTCAAAAGACACTTATAAACCCTGGAAAGGAGTTTTGTACTAGTGTGGACGAACCAAGACAGAAAAGGTCGAGAAAGAGTCCAAAAAGGACGAACTTTGGATTTCTACATGTCGAAGTCTGCTATTTTTAAAAATTTGGACGAACTTTGGTTCAAAAGGTACTTATGAACCCTGGAAAACATTTTTGTACCTATGTGGACGAACTTTTGCACAAAGGGTAAAGAAAGAGACTAGAAATGATGAACCTTGGCACAAAATGTCAAGAAAGAGTCTGAAAACGATGAACTTTGGGTTACTACTTGTCGAAATGTGCTTCAAGTCCAAATTAGGACGAAGTTTGGTTCAAAAGATACTTATGAAGCTTGGAGAGGACTTTTGTACCTGTGTGGATGAACTTTGACACAAAAGGTCAAGAAAGTGTTGGAAAGGGACGAACTTTGGGTTTCTACGTGTCGAAATGTTCTTTCAGTCAAAATTTGGTTGTAGTTTGGTTTAAAATTTATTTATGAACCCTGGATAAGAGTTTTGTACCTCTATGGATGAACTTTGGACCAAAAGGTCAAGAAAGAATCCAAAAATGACAAACATTGGGTTTCTACTTGTCGCAATGTGCTCCAAGTCCAAATTTGGACAAAGTTTTGTTCAAACGATACATATGAACTCTGGAGAGGAGTTTTTGTACCTGTGTGGACAAACTTTGACACAAAAGGTCGAGAAAGATTATGTAAAGGACAAACTTTGTGTATCTTTGTGTCAAAATGTGCTATTAGTCCAAATTTGGTCGAAGTTTGGTTTAAAAGTTACTTATGAACTCTAGTTAGAAGTTTAGTACCTATATTGATGAACCTGGGACCAAAATGGCAAGAAAGAGTCCAAAAATGGTGAACTTCAGGTTTCTACATTTCGAAATGTGCTCCAAGTCAAAAGGTATTATGAACCCTAGAAAGAAATTTCGTACCTAAGCGGGCGAACTTTGGCATAAAGGGTAAAGAAAGAGACTGAAAAGGACAAAATTTGGGTTTCTAATTGTCGAAATGTGCTTCAAATCAAAATTTGGAAGAATTTTGGTTCAAAAGACACTTATGAACCCTGGAAATGAGTTTTGTACCAGTGTGGACGAACCTAGACAGAAAAGGAAGAGAAAGAGTCCGAAAGGACGATCTTTAGAATTCTTCATGTCAAAGTCTGCTATATTTAAAAATTTGGACGAACTTTGGTTCAAAAGATACTTATGAATCCTGGAAAGCATTTTTGTACCTATGTGGACGAACTTTTGCACAAAGGGTTGAAAGAGGCTAGAAAGGATTAACCTTGGCACAAAATGTCAAGAAAGAGTCTTAAAAGGACGAACTTTTGGTTTCTACGTGTCGAAATGTTCTTTTAGTCAAAATTTGATCGTAGTTTGGTTTAAAAGTTATTTATGAACCCTAGATAAGAGTTTTGTACCTCTATGGATGAACTTTGGACAAAAAGGTCAAGAAAGAGTCCAAAAATGGCGAATTTTGGGTTTCTACTTTTTGCAATGTGCTCCAAGTCCAAATTTGGACGAAGTTTTGTTCAAACGATACTTATGAACTATGGAGAGTAGTTTTTTTTTTACCTGTGTGGACGAAGTTTGACACAAAAGGTCGAGAAAGAGTCCGAAACGGACGAACTTTGGGTTTCTACTTGTCAAAATGTCCTTTCAGTCCAAATTTTGTCGAAGTTTGGTTTAAAAGTTAATCATAACTCTGGTGAGGAGTTTTTGTACCTGCATGGACGAACTTTGACACAAAAGGTGAAGAAAGAGTCTGAAAAGCTCAAACTTTGGGTTTTTACGTGTCAAAATGTGCTCTCAGTCATAATTTGGTCCAAGTTCTGTTAAAAGTTACTTATGAACTCTGATCAGAAGTTTAGAACCTGGGACCAAAACATCGAGAAAAAGTCCAAAAATGGCGAACTTCAGATTTCTATATTTCAAAATGTGCTCCAAGTCAAACTTTTGTAAAAGTATAGTTCAAAAGGTACTTATGAACCCCAGAAAGGAATTTTGGACCTATGTGGACGAACTTTGGCACAAAGGGTAAAGAAAGAGACTTGAAAAGGACAAACTTTCGGTTTCTAATTGTCGAAATGTGCTTCAAGTCCAAATTTGGAAGAAGTTTGGTTCAAAAGACACTTATGAACCCTAGAAAGAAGTTTTGTACCAATGTGGTCGAACTTCGATAGAAAAGATCGAGAAAGAGTCCGAAAAGGGCGAAATTTGGACTTCAACATGTCGAAGTCTCCTATATTTTAAAATTTGGACGAACTTTGGTTCAAAAGGTACTTATGAACCCTGGAAAGCATTTTTGTACCTATTTGGACGAACGTTTGCACAAAGGGTAAAGAAAGAGACTAGAAAGGATGAACCTTGGCACAAAATGTCAAGAAAGTGTCTGAAAAGGACGAACTTTAAGTTTCTACTTGTCGGAATGTGCTTCAAGTTCAAATTAGGACGAAGTTTGGTTCAAAAGGTACTTATGAAGCCTGGACAGGAGTTTTGTACCTATATGGACAAACTTTGACACAAAAGGTCAAGAAAGAGTTGAAAAAGGACGAACTTTGGTTTCTACGTGTCGAAATGTGCTTTCAGTCAATATTTGGTCATAGTTTGGTTTAAATGTTATTTATGAACCCTGGATAAGAGTCCAAAAATGGCGAACTTTAGGTTTCGAGAAAGAGTCCGAAACGGACGAACTTTGGGTTTCTACATGTCAAAATGTCCTTTCAGTCCAAATTTTGTCGAAGTTTGGTTTAAAAGTTAATCATAACTCTGGTGAGGAGTTTTGTACCTGCATGGACGAACTTTGACACAAAAGGTGAAGAAAGAGTCTGAAAAGCACAAACTTTGGGTTTTTACGTGTCAAAATGTGCTCTCAGTCATAATTTGGTCCAAGTTCTGTTAAAAGTTACTTATGAATTTTGGTCAGAAGTTTAGTACCTATATTGATGAACCTGGGACCAAAACATCGAGAAAAAGTCCAAAAATGGCGAACTTCAGGTTTCTATATTTCGAAATGTGCTCCAAGTCAAAATTTTGTAAAAGTATAGTTCAAAAGGTACTTATGAACCCCAGAAAGGAATTTTGGACCTATGTGGACGAACTTTGGCACAAAGGGTAAAGAAATAGACTGAAAAGGACAAACATTGGGTTTCTAATTGTCAAAATGCGCTTCAAGTTCAAATTTGAAGGACTTTGGTTCAAAAGACACTTATGAACCCTGGAAAGGAGTTTTGTACCAGTATGGACGAATTTAGACAGAAAAGGTCGAGAGAGAGTCCGAAAAGGACGAAATTTGGAAAACATGTCGAAGTCTGCTATATTTAAAAATTTGGACGAACTTTGGTTCAAAAGGTACTTATGAACCCTGGAAAGCATTTTTGTACCTATTTGGACTTCAGGTCTCAAAGTGTCGAAATGTGCTTTCAGTTAAAATTTTGTCGTAATTTTATTTGAAAGTTATTTATGAACCCTAGATAAGAGTTTTGTACCTCTATGGATGAATTTTGGACCAAAAGATCAAGAAAGAGTCCAAAAATGATGAACTTTGGGTTTCTACTTGTGGAAATGTTCTCCAAATTCAAATTTGGACGAAGTTTGGTTCAAAAGATACTTATTAAGCCTAGAGAGGAGTTTTGTACCTATATGGATGAACTTTGACACAAAAGGTCAAGAAAGAGTTCGAAAAGGACGAACTTTGGGTCTCTACATGTCGTAATGTGATTTCAATCAAAATTTGTTCGTAGTTTGGTTTAAAAGTTATTTATGAACCCTGGATTAGATTTTTGTACCTCTATGGATGAACTTTGGACCAAAAGGTCAAGAAAGAGTCCAAAAATGGCGAATTTTGGGTTTCTACTTTTTGCAATGTGCTCCAAGTCCAAATTTGGACGAAGTTTTGTTCAAACGATACTTATGAACTATGGAGAGTAGTTTTTTTTTTACCTGTGTGGACGAAGTTTGACACAAAAGGTCGAGAAAGAGTCCGAAACGGACGAACTTTGGGTTTCTACTTGTCAAAATGTCCTTTCAGTCCAAATTTTGTCGAAGTTTGGTTTAAAAGTTAATCATAACTCTGGTGAGGAGTTTTTGTACCTGCATGGACGAACTTTGACACAAAAGGTGAAGAAAGAGTCTGAAAAGCTCAAACTTTGGGTTTTTACGTGTCAAAATGTGCTCTCAGTCATAATTTGGTCCAAGTTCTGTTAAAAGTTACTTATGAACTCTGATCAGAAGTTTAGAACCTGGGACCAAAACATCGAGAAAAAGTCCAAAAATGGCGAACTTCAGATTTCTATATTTCAAAATGTGCTCCAAGTCAAACTTTTGTAAAAGTATAGTTCAAAAGGTACTTATGAACCCCAGAAAGGAATTTTGGACCTATGTGGACGAACTTTGGCACAAAGGGTAAAGAAAGAGACTTGAAAAGGACAAACTTTCGGTTTCTAATTGTCGAAATGTGCTTCAAGTCCAAATTTGGAAGAAGTTTGGTTCAAAAGACACTTATGAACCCTAGAAAGAAGTTTTGTACCAATGTGGTCGAACTTCGATAGAAAAGATCGAGAAAGAGTCCGAAAAGGGCGAAATTTGGACTTCAACATGTCGAAGTCTCCTATATTTTAAAATTTGGACGAACTTTGGTTCAAAAGGTACTTATGAACCCTGGAAAGCATTTTTGTACCTATTTGGACGAACGTTTGCACAAAGGGTAAAGAAAGAGACTAGAAAGGATGAACCTTGGCACAAAATGTCAAGAAAGTGTCTGAAAAGGACGAACTTTAAGTTTCTACTTGTCGGAATGTGCTTCAAGTTCAAATTAGGACGAAGTTTGGTTCAAAAGGTACTTATGAAGCCTGGACAGGAGTTTTGTACCTATATGGACAAACTTTGACACAAAAGGTCAAGAAAGAGTTGAAAAAGGACGAACTTTGGTTTCTACGTGTCGAAATGTGCTTTCAGTCAATATTTGGTCATAGTTTGGTTTAAATGTTATTTATGAACCCTGGATAAGAGTCCAAAAATGGCGAACTTTAGGTTTCGAGAAAGAGTCCGAAACGGACGAACTTTGGGTTTCTACATGTCAAAATGTCCTTTCAGTCCAAATTTTGTCGAAGTTTGGTTTAAAAGTTAATCATAACTCTGGTGAGGAGTTTTGTACCTGCATGGACGAACTTTGACACAAAAGGTGAAGAAAGAGTCTGAAAAGCACAAACTTTGGGTTTTTACGTGTCAAAATGTGCTCTCAGTCATAATTTGGTCCAAGTTCTGTTAAAAGTTACTTATGAATTTTGGTCAGAAGTTTAGTACCTATATTGATGAACCTGGGACCAAAACATCGAGAAAAAGTCCAAAAATGGCGAACTTCAGGTTTCTATATTTCGAAATGTGCTCCAAGTCAAAATTTTGTAAAAGTATAGTTCAAAAGGTACTTATGAACCCCAGAAAGGAATTTTGGACCTATGTGGACGAACTTTGGCACAAAGGGTAAAGAAATAGACTGAAAAGGACAAACATTGGGTTTCTAATTGTCAAAATGCGCTTCAAGTTCAAATTTGAAGGACTTTGGTTCAAAAGACACTTATGAACCCTGGAAAGGAGTTTTGTACCAGTATGGACGAATTTAGACAGAAAAGGTCGAGAGAGAGTCCGAAAAGGACGAAATTTGGAAAACATGTCGAAGTCTGCTATATTTAAAAATTTGGACGAACTTTGGTTCAAAAGGTACTTATGAACCCTGGAAAGCATTTTTGTACCTATTTGGACTTCAGGTCTCAAAGTGTCGAAATGTGCTTTCAGTTAAAATTTTGTCGTAATTTTATTTGAAAGTTATTTATGAACCCTAGATAAGAGTTTTGTACCTCTATGGATGAATTTTGGACCAAAAGATCAAGAAAGAGTCCAAAAATGATGAACTTTGGGTTTCTACTTGTGGAAATGTTCTCCAAATTCAAATTTGGACGAAGTTTGGTTCAAAAGATACTTATTAAGCCTAGAGAGGAGTTTTGTACCTATATGGATGAACTTTGACACAAAAGGTCAAGAAAGAGTTCGAAAAGGACGAACTTTGGGTCTCTACATGTCGTAATGTGATTTCAATCAAAATTTGTTCGTAGTTTGGTTTAAAAGTTATTTATGAACCCTGGATTAGATTTTTGTACCTCTATGGATGAACTTTGGACCAAAAGGTCAAGAAAGAGTCCAAAAATGACGAACTCTGGGTTTCTACTTGTTGAAATGTGCTCTAAGTCCAAATTTGGACGAAGTTTTGTTCAAAAGATATGAACTATAGAGAGGAGTTTTTGGGCCTATGTGGACAAACTTTGACACACAAGGTCGAGAAGGAGTCCGTAAAGGACGAACTTTGGTACAAGTAGTAAAGAAAGAGATTATAAAGGATTAACCTTAGCACAAAATATTGAGAAAGAGTCTGAAAAGGATGAACTTTGGGTTTCTACGTGTGAAAATGTGCTCTCAGTCCAAATTTGGTATAAAAGTTACTTATGAATTATGAACAGAAGTTTTGTGCCTATATTGATGAACTTGGGACCATAACGTCAAGAAAGAGTCCAAAAATGACGAACTTCAGGTTTCTACTAATGTGCTCCAAGTTAAAAATTGGATAAAGTATAATTCAAAAGGTGCTTATGAACCCTAGAACGAAATTTTGTACCTATGTGGATGAACTTTGGCACAGAGGGTAAAGAAAGAGACTGAAAAGGACGAACTTTGGGTTTCTACTAATTGAAATATGCTCCAAGTCCAAATTTGGAATAATTGGGACACTTTGGGTTTCTACATGTCGAAATGTGCTTTCAGTTGAAATTTGGTCGTAGTTTGGTTTATATTTATGAACCCTGGATAAGAGTTTTGTACCTCTATGGATGAACTTTGGACCAAAAGGGCAAGAAAGAGTCCAAAAAAGACAAACTTTGGGAGTCCAAAAAAGACGAACTTTGGGTTTCTACTTGTCGCAATATGCTCCAAGTACAAATTTGTACGAAGTTTTGTTCAAAAGATACTTATGATTTGTGGAGAGGAGTTTTGTATCTGCGTGGACGAACTTTGATACAAAAGGTCGAGAAAGAGTCCGAAAAGTACGAACTTTGGGTTTCTACGTGTCAAAATGTGCTCCTAGTCCAAATTTGGTCGAAGTTTGGTTTAAAAGTTACTTATGTACTTTGATCAATAGTTTAGTACCTATATTGATGAACTTGGGACCAAAACATCAAGAAAGAGTCCAAAAATAGGTTTCTACGTTTCGAAATGTGCTCCAAGTCAAAATTTGGTCAAAGTATAGTTCAAAAGGTACCTATGAACCCTAGAAAGGAATTTTGTACCTATGTGAGCGAACTTTGGCACAAACGGTAAAGAAAGAAACTGAAAAGAACAAACTTTGGTTTCTAATTGTCCAAATGTGCTTCAAGTCCAAATTTGGAAGAAGTTTGGTTCAAAAGACACTTATGAACTCTGGAAAGGAGTTTTGTACCAGTGTGAACGAACTTAGACAGAAAAGGTCGAGAAAGAGTCTGAAAAGGGTGCACTTTGGATTTTTACATGTCGAAGTCATAATGAATCTAGAAATTCATATTCATTCACATATTTAATTTTAAATGTATCAACTTATGATAATGTATTTACATTTATGGAGGTTCATGTAAGTAGTTGAAGAGTTTTTGTTGAACCTAATCAACCAGGTGAAAGGTTGCGTCCTTTCAAGTTGTCTTTTTAATTATTATAAATACTTATGTACTTTTGTCATTTAAAAGAAAAACACTTTGAATTTGAATGAAATTTCATTAGAGTTTATTCTCTCAAGCTTTATGCTTTTTCTTTGTATTCTTGTGTTTAGAATGTATGTATTAGAACTTTCATTCTAGTTTGATCAATTAGATTGTGGAGAGTTCGAAATCTTGAAGTTAGGAACAAGTTCTCCTTTCTTCTTGATCATCGATCAATCTTTCAAGTCAAATCTATTTAGCTTTCTTCGGGTTGCTTACTAAATAGTTAATTGGGGTTATTCTTATTACTGATGTGGAGATTCATTTTGTTTAGGGGGAGTTCTCAAACGTGATTGAGGTAATTCCTCTTTATCATTTGGTATCAGAGCTTTGGCTCTAAACAGATTATATCTTTTTTTGTTATCCTTTCCATGCTATCTTCTTTCTTTCTTTAAATCATTTCATTCGTTTCCATTTTCTCTTGTAGACTTCATATTCTCATTTAGTTTTCTTACTTTGTACACTAAGCTTGTAAAAAAAAAGTTTGTGAAAAAAAAAAGAAAAAAAAAGTGTTTTATTGTTTTCTTGTGACCTTTAATCTTCTTTTATTTCTTTCATATTTCAATATACTTGCTGGAAAAATTAGAAAAAGAAATTGTCTTTGCGTCTTTCCATAATTTTAAAAAAAAAAAAACTTCGAGATTTTTTGACTTTTCGCATTCTAGACTATATTGGAATTTCTTGCATGATTCTCACAAGAATACTATCAGATTTGCTGAAATCGAGATAGTAGAAGTCTTATGATATGTCTCATCGAAGAAGAAATTGTCATCGACTTACGACAATGGTGATAATAAGAATCTTAGAGAAAGTTTGGCTGAGTTGCACCACTCCAAGGCCAATTGAATGAAACATTGAAGTTGCAAAAGCTTGAGAAAGAATCATGCCGCACGAGCCATTGAAAATCAAGAAGATAGTCAATTGCCGGAAATTGATCAACCAATTTGAAATGATGAAGTTCATCCACAAGTCAAAAAGGAAGATTCCATTGGTGACGTTATGGAAATGAATGACGGTGATCATCAAAGTTTGAGAGATGAATTAAAAGGTAAAGTAGTTATAGAAAGTGTGGAGAAATTTGAAGTATGTGTTGTATATAACACCATAACAAATTCTCTAGAGAAAAGTGAGGGCAGTGTGGAAAATGAGAAAATATCAAAAAGTGAGACATTAGATTTGAAAGAAAAAGAAGAGAGTGTGATTAAGAGTGGAGGTGAAGGAAAATATTCATGTGAAAAAAATCATGGGAGTAGTTTTCCAACTGACGTTCTTTCCTATTTTTTTCCTTGTGTTTTATATACTACATTGAAGACACAATGGGAGATGGCCAAGTTTGAAAATTTTCATCAAAGACGATTGGGGTGGAGTGTGCTACAAAGAAATTTCACATTTGATTTTGGAGGAGACAAGACTTTAAAACTTCTCTCCAAAGTTCGAGAAGATGATTACAAAGTTGCGTTACAAGGTCATCTAAGATTCGAGGACAAATCTTCTCGAAGAAGTGGAGAATGATAAGAAAATAATTGGCAATGATTGGGAGCTGGAGCATAAAAGGCTTACTTCCAAATTAAGCTTCCAAGTATGAAAAAGTTACAACCCTTCAAGAATCAAGACCACCAAAAGTCAAATGAATCTAGAAATTCAGATTCATTCACATATTTCATATTAGATGTATCAATTTATGACAATGTATTTATATTTAAGGAGATTCATGTATGTAGTTGAAGAGTTTTTGTTGAACCTAGTCAATTAGGTGAAAGGTTGCGTCCTTTCAAGTTGTATTTTCAATTATTATAAATACCTATGTACTTTTGTCATTTAAAACAAAAACACTTTGAATTTGAATGAAATTTCATTAGAGTTTATTCTCTCAAGCTTTATGTTTTTTCTTTGTATTCTTGTGTTTAGAATGCATGTATTAGAACTTTCAATCTAGTTTGATCAATTAGATTGTGGAGAGTTCGAAATCTTGAAGTTAAGAATAAGTTCTCTTTTCTTCTTGATCATCGATCAATCTTCCAAGCCAAATCCGAAAAGATTAAGGTTGCTTACTAAATAGTTAATTGGGGTTATTCTTATTACTGTTGTAGGGGTTCACCTAGTTTAGGGGAAGTTCTCAAACGTGATTAAGGTAGTTCTCTTTATCAGAAAAGGTTGAGAAAGAGTTCGAAAAGAACGAACTTTGGATTTCTACATGTCGAAATCTGCTATATTTAAAAATTTGGACGAACTTTGGTTCAAAAGGTACTTATGAACACTGGAAAGCAATTTTGTACCTATGTGGATGAAGTGCACAAAGGATAAAAAAAAAGGCTAGAAAGGATTCCTTGGCAAAACATGTCAAGAAAGAGTTTGAAAAGGACAAACTTTGGGTTTCTACTTGACGAAATGTGCTTCAAGTCCAAATTTGGACGAAATTTGGTTCAAAAGATACTTATGAAGCCTGGAGAGGCATTTTGTATCTGTGTGGACGAACTTTGGATTTCTACATGCCGAAATGTGCTTTCAGGCAAAATTTGGTTGTAGTTTGGTTAAAAAGTTATTTATGAAGATAAGAGTTTTGTACTTCTATGGATGAACTTTGGACCAAAAGGTCAAGAAAGAGTCCAAAAATGATGAACTTTGGGTTTCTACTTGTCGCAATGTGCTTCAAGTCTAAATTTGGATGAAGTTTTGTTCAAACAATACTTATGAACTCTGGAGAGGAGTTTTTGTACCTACGTGGAAGAACTTTGACACAAAAGATCGAGAAAGAGTCCAAAAATGACAAACTTTTGGTTTCTACGTGTCAAAATGTGCTCTTAGTCCAAATTTGGACAGAAGTTTAGTACCTATATTGATGAATCTGGTACCAAAACGTTAAGAAAGAGTAAAAAATGGCGAAATACATTTCGAAATGTGCTCCAAATCAAAATTTGGTCAAAATATAGTTCAAAAGGTACTTATGAACCCTAGAAAGGAATTTTATACCTATGCGGGTGAACTTTGGCACAAAGGGTAAAGAAAGAGACTGAAAAGGACAAACTTCTGGTTTCTAATTGTCAAAATGTGCTTCAAGTCAAAATTTGGAAGAAGTTTGGTTCAAAAGAAACTTATGAACCCTGGAAAGAAGTTTTGTACCAATGTGGACAAACATAGACAGAAAAGGTCGAGAAAGAGTCCGAAAAGGACGAACTTTGGATTTCTACATGTCGAAGTTTGCTATATTTATAAATTTGGACGAACTTTGATTCAAAAGGCACTTATGAACCCTGGAAATAATTTTTGTACCTATGTGGACGAACTTTTGCACAAAGGGTTAAAGAGTAGAAAGGATGAACTTTGCCACAAAATGTCAAGAAAGAGTCTGAAAAGGACGAAGTTTGGGTTTCTACTTGTTGAAATGTGCTTCAAGTCCAAATTAGGACGAAGTTTGGTTCAAAAGATACTTGTGAAGCTTGGAGAGGAGTTTTGTACCTGTGTGGACGAACTTTAACACAAAAGGTCAAGAAAGAGTTGGGAAAGGACGAACTTTGGGTTTCTACGTGTCGAAATGTGCTTTCAGTCAAAATTTGGTTGTAGTTTAGTTTAAAAGTTATTTATGAATCCTGGTTAAGAGTTTTGTACCTTTATGGATGGAAAGAGTAAAAAATGATGACCTTTGGGTTTCTACTTGTCGAAATGTGCTCGAAGTCCAAATTTAGAAGACGTTTTGTTCAAAAGATACTTATAAATTGTGGAGAGGAGTTTTTGTACCTGTGTGGTGATACCTTGTAGAAATACAAGTTATTCATACTGCCTTATCTAGATATTGCGGCCAAAAGATAGTAAATATGCATCGATTCTATGAAAATTAGCTTAGGAATACAATAATTATAAATTATCGCAATTACACCCACTAACACCATCAAGATAGTAGAAAAAGATATTTCTACTCTGTTTTTCAGGAAACCAAGTGACTGCTTGCGATCAAGGCTCAGCGAGAAATTGAACAACGCATCTCCATCACATTGCACCGGTCAATCAACAATTAAGAGACAATTAACCCAATGACGGCACAATACGACAGTCGATCCAGAGCTGTATTTCAACTGCATGTGGTGATAAAAACAACACCGCATTCGAGCACACGATCGAAAGATGCAGCTGAGCAACGCAAACGTGGAGGATTGTGACACGTATACAACTAACCGTTGTGCATATTTGACGGTCTAATTTCATAACAGAAGGAATATTTATTCCTCCATCTTCGAAATTTTCATAACAAGAAGTGGGGTCCACAAGGCAAGAGTCAGAGCTTTTCACCTATAAATACCCCCAATGAATTCAGAGAAAATATACTTGATACAAGGGCTAATTGATGCTAGATTATTGAGTGAGAGGCTGAGCTGAGTGCTGATTTGAAGAAATCCGGGAAAAGAAAAGACAAGGTCGAGAGATGAGTCTCAGCACAATTTTGCCAAATCCCCGCCGTGAAGCTTTGTGCTCAGATCCCTGCTACCGGTTGAGCAAGCCTAAGAGGGAAGCTCATCCTTCTGCATGATCCATCCACACTAGCAAGCAAATCTCCATCAAGATCGGTGCCAAGACGCGCTTATTTGTATTTGTTTCTAACTTTATTCATCGTTGTATTTCATCTTCTTTATCTCTTCGTTCACAAACCATGTATCAGACGCTAAATAGATTTATTGAATGTCTCGATCATTTCCATTTTCACTTCTCTGTCTATTTTCGTTCCTCCATTAATCGTTTCCTTCATGAAGTCTCCTTAATCCCCTGGTAGTTAATATGGATTAAACGAGTGACTTAATCTGTGTTAAAGGGATAAATGTCTTAAAGGGATAAAAACGAGTGACTTAATTGGTTTAAACATTACTTATGAGCCCTGGATAAGAGTTTTGTACCTATATGGACGAACATTGGAACAAAAGGTCAAGAAAGAGTCCAAAAATGACCAACTTTGGATTTCTACTTGTCAAAATATGCTTCAAGTCCAAATTTGGATGAAGTGTGGTTCAAAAGATACTTATGAACCATGGAAATGAGTTTTGTACCTATGTGGATGTAAGACATAAGGGCAAGAAAGATTCTAAAAATAACGAACGTTGGGTTTCTACTAGTCGAAATGTGCTCAAAGTCCGAATTTGGATGAAGTTTGGTTCAAAAGATACTTATGAACCCTGGAGAAGAGTTTTGTTCCTATGTGGACGAACTTTGATACAAAACGTCAAGACAGAGTCTGAAAAGGGTGAACTTTGGGTTTCTACACGTCGAAGTCTGCTATAATTTTAAATTTTGATGAACTTTTGTTCGAAATGTACTTTTGAACCCTGGAAAGGAGTTTTGTACCTTTATGGATGAACCTTGGCACAAAATGTCAAGAAAGAGTCCGAAAATGGTGAACTTTGGGTTTCTACTTGTCGACATGTTGTGCAAGTCAAAATTTGGACGATGTTTGGTTCAAAAGATACTTATGAAGCTTGGAGAGGAGTTTTGTACCTGCGTGGACGAACTCTGACACAAAAGGTAAAGAAAGAGTTTGAAATGATGAACTTTGGGTTTCTCCGTGTCCAAATATGCTCTCAGTCCAAATTTGATCGAAGTTTGGTTTAAAAGAACCCTGGATAAGAGTTATGAACCTATATGGATGAACTTTGGAACAGAAGGTCAAGAAAGAGTAAAAAAAATGACGAACTTTGGATTTGTACTTGTCGAAATATGCTCCAAGTCTAAATTTGGACTAAGTGTGGTTCAAAAGATACTTATGAACCCTGGACATGAGTTTTGTACCTATGTGGGTGAACTTAGACAAAAAAGGGTAAGAAAGATTCTGAAAATCACAAACGTTGGGTTTCTACTAGTCGAAATGTACTCAAAGTCCAAATTTGGATGCAGTTTGGTTCAAAAGATACTTATGAACCTCGGAGAAGAGTTTTGTACCTATGTGGACAAACTTTGACACAAAACGTCAAGTAAGAGTCCAACAAGGGCGAACTTTGGGTTTCTACACGTCGAAGTCTGCTATAATTTTAAATTTGGACGAACTTTGTTTCAAAATGTACTTTTTGAACACTGGAAAGGAGTTTTGTACCTTTGTGGATGAACCATGGCACAAAATGTAAAGGAAGAGTCTGGAAAGGGCGAACTTTGGGTTTCTAATTGTCGACATGTGGTGCAAGTCAAAATTTGGACGACGTTTGTTTCAAAAGATACTTATAAAGCCTGGAGAGGAGTTTGCACCAGTTTGGACGAACTCTGAAACAAAAGGTCAAGAAAGAGTCCAAGAATGACAAACTTTGGGTTTCTCCTTGTCCAAATGTGCTCTTAGTCCAAATTTGATCGAAGTTTCGTTTAAAAGTTACTTATGAACCCTGGATAAGAGTTTTGTACCTACATGGATGAACTTTTGAACAAAAGGCCAAGAAAGAGTCCAAAATCAGCGAACTTTGGATTTGTACTTGTCAAAATATTCTCCAAGTTCAAATTTGGACAAAATGTGGTTCAAAAGATACTTATGAACCCTGGAAATGAGTTTTATACCTGTGTGGACGAACTTAGACAAAAAATGGCAAGATTCTGAAAATGACGAATGTTGGGTTTCTACTAGTCGAAATGTGCTCAATGTTCAAATTTGGATAAAGTTTGGTTCAAAAGATACTTATGAACCATGGAGAAGAGTTTTGTACCTGTGTGGACGAACTTTGACACAGAACATCAAGAAAGAGCCCGAAAAAGGGAGAACTTTGGGTTTCTACAAGTCGAAGTCTGTTATAATTTTAAATTTTGATGAACTTTGGTTCAAAATTTAATTTTCAACCCTGAAAAGGAGTTTTGTACCTTTGTGGATGAACCGTGGCATAAAATGTCAAGAAAGAGTCCGGAAAGGGCGAACTTTGGGTTTCTACTTGTCGACATGTGGTGCAAGTCAAATTTGGACAACGTTTGGTTCAAAAGATACTTATGAAGCCTGGAGAGGAGTTTTGCACCTGTGTGGACGAACTCTGACACAAAAGGTCAAGAAAGATTCCAAGAATGACGAACTTTGGGTTTCTCTGTGTCCAAATGTGCTCTCAGTCCAAATTTGATCGATGTTTGGTTTAAAAGTTACTTATGAACCCTGAATAAGTGTATTGTATCTACGTGGTCCTTTGGAACAAACAGTCAAGAAAGAGTCCAAAAATGATGAACTTTGGATTTCTACTTATCGAAATATACTCCAAGCCCAAATTTGGACGAAGTGTGGTTCAAAAGATATTTATTAACCCTGGAAATGAGTTTTGTACTTGTGTGGATGAACTTAGACAAAAAAAGGGCAAGAAAGAATCCGAAAATGATGAACGTTGGGTTTCCACTAGTCGAAATATGCTCAAAGTCCAAATTTGGATGATGTTTGGTTCAAAAGATACTTATGAACCCTAGAGAAGAGTTTTGTACCTGTGTGGACGAACTTTAACACAAAACGTCAGGAAAGAGTCCAAAAAGGGCGAACTTTGGGTTTCTACACGTCGAAGTCTGCTATAATTTTAAATTTGGATGAACTTTGGTTCAAAATATACTTTTGAACCCTAAAAAGGAGTTTTGTACCTTTATGGATGAACCTTGGCACAAAATGTCAAGAAAGAATCCGGAAAGGACGGACTTTGGGTTTCTACTTGTCAACATGTGGTGCAAGTCAAAATTTAGGCGACGCTTTGTTTAAAAGATACGTATGAAGCTTGAAGAGGAGTTTTATACCTGAGTGGATAAACTCTGACACAAAAGGTCAAGAAAGTGTCCGAAATGACGAACTTTGGGTTTCTCTATGTCCAAATGTGCTCTCAATCAAAAATTGATTGAAGTTTGGTTTAAAAGTTACTTATGGACCTTGGATAAGAGTTTTGTACCTATATGGATGAACTTTGGAACAAAAGGTCAAGAAAGAATCCAAAAATGACGAACTTTGGATCTCTACTTGTTGAAATATGCTCCAAGTCCAAATTTGGACGAAGTGTGGTTCAAAAGATACTTATGAACCCTCAAAATGAGTTGTATACCTGTGTGGATAATCTTAGACAAAAAAGGGCAAGAAAGATTCTGAAAATGACAAACGTTGGGTTTTTACTAGTTGAAATGTTCTCAAAGTCCAAATTTGGATGCTGTTTGGTTCAAATATACTTATGAACCCTGGAGAAGAGTTTTGTATCTGTATGGACGAACTTTGACATAAAACGTCAAGAAAGAGGCCGAAAAAGGCGAACTTTGGGTTTCTACACGTCGAAGTCTGCTATAATTTTAAATTTGGACGAACTTTGGTTAAAAATGTACTTTTGAACCCTGGAAAGGAGTTTTGTACTTTTGTGGATGAACCTTGGCACAAAATGTCAAGAAAGAGTCCTAAAAAGGCAAACTTTGGGTTTCTACTTGTCGACATGTGGTGCAAGTCAAAATTTGGATGATGTTTGGTTCAAAAGATACTTATGAAGCAAGAGGAGTTTTGCACCTATGTGGATGAACTTTGACACAAAAGGTCAAGAAAGAGTCCAAGAATGACCAATTTTTGGTTTCTATTTGTCGAAATGTGCTCCAAGTCAAAATTTGAAAAAAGTTTGGTTCAAAAGGTTCTAATGAACTCCGGAGAGGAGTTTTGTACTAGTGTGGAGGAACTTTGCCACAAAAGGTCAAGAAAAAGTCCGGAAAGGACAAACTTTGGGTTTTTACTTGTTGAAATGTGCTCCAAGTCCAAATTTGAACGAAGTTTTATTCAAAAGATACTTATGAACCCTGGAGAGGAGTTTTGTATCTGTGTGAACGAACTACACAAAAGCTCAATAAAGAGTCTGAAAAGGAAAAAACTTTGGGTTTCTATTTGTCGAAATGTGCTCTCGTCCAAATTTAGTCGAAGTTTGGTTTAAAAGTTACTTATGAATACTGGACAATAGTTTTATACCTATATGGATGAACATTAGACCAAAAGGTCAAGAAAGAGTCGAAAATAGACAAAGTTTAGGTTTCTACTTGTCGAAATTTGCTCCAAGTCCAAATTTGGAAGAAGTTTGGCTCAAATGATACTAATGAACTCTGAAGAGGAGTTTAGTATCAGTATGGGAGAAGGTCAAGAAAGTGTCCGAAAAGGATGATCTTTGGGTTCTACATGTCGAAGACTTCGATAATTCCAAATTTAGATGAACTTTGGTTCAAAAAGTACTTATGAACCCTGGAAAGGAGTTTTGTACCTGTGTGGTTGAACCATGGCACAAAATGTCAAGAAAGAGTCCGAAAAGATGAATTATGGCTTTCTACTTGTTGAAATGTGCTCCAAGTCAAAATTTGGACGAAGTTTGGTTAAAAAGATACTTATAATCCCTGGATAGGAGTTTTGTACCTGCATGGATGAATTTTCACACAAAAGGTCTTCAAAGAGTCCACAAAGGACGAACTCCACTTGTCGAAATGTGGTCCAAGTCCAAATTTGAACGAAGTTTGGTTCAAAAGATACTTATGAACCCTGGAGAGGAGTTTTGTACCCGTGTGGACGAACTTTGACACAAAAGGTCAAGAAACAGTCTGAAAAGGACAAACTTTGCATTTCTACATGTCGAAGTCTGCTATAGTTCAAAATTTGGAGGAACTTTTGTTCAAAAGGTACTTATGAAAGGACGACGTTTGTTCAAAACTGTTCGCAAAGGACGACGTTTGGGTTTCGACATGTGGAAATGTGCTCTCTGTCCAAATTTGGATAAAGTTTTGTTTAAAAGTTACTTATGAACCCTGGACAGGAGTTTTGTACATGTATGGATGAACTTTAGACTAAAAGGTCAAGAAAGAGTCCAAAAATGACGAACTTTGGGTTTCTACTAGTCGAAATGTTCTCCAAGTCCAAATCTGGATGAAGTTTAGTTCAAAAGATACTTATGAACCTTGGAGAGGATTTTTGTACCTGTGTGGACGAAATTTGACACAAAAGGTCAAGAAAGAGTCTGCAAAGGACGAACTTTGAATTTCTCTGTGTCGAAATGTGCTCTCAGTCCAAATTTGGTCGAAGTTTGGTTTAAAAGTTACTCATGAACCATGAACAGAAGTTTTGTACCTGTATGGATTAACTTTGCACCAAAAGGTCAAGAAATAGTCCAAAAATAACGAACTTTGGGTTTCTACTTGTCCAAATGTGCTCCAAGTCAAAATTTAAATGAAGTTTAGTTCAAAAGGTTTTTATGAACCCTAGAAAAGAATTTTCTACCTACGTGGATGATTTTGGCACAAAGGCAGAAAGGGACTAAAATGGAAGAACTTTGTGTTTCTACTTGTTGAAATGTGCTCCAAGTCTAAATATGGACGAAGTTTGGTTCAAAAGTTACTTATGTTCTAGAGAGGAGTTTTGTACCATCGTAGACGAACTTAGACAAAAAAGGTCAAGAAAAAGTCTGTAAAGGATGAACTTTTGGTTTCCACATGTCGAAGTCGGCTATAGTTTGAAATTTGGACAAACTTTTGTTCAAAAGGTACTTATGAACCCTGGAAAGGAGTTTTGTTCTTATGTGGATGAACCTTGGAATAAAATGTCAAGAAAGAATTCGAAAAGGACGAACTTCTGGTATTTGTCGAAATGTTCTCAAGTCAAAATTTGGACGATGTTTTGTTCAAAAATTACTTATGAATCCTAGAAAGGAGTTTTGTACCTATGTGGACGAACTTTGCAAGAAAGGTTAAGAAATAGTCCAAAAAAGTATGAACTTTGGGTTTCTACATGTCGAAATGTGCTCTCATGCCAAATTTGATTGAAGTTTGGTTTAAAAGTTGCTTGCGAACCCTGGGCATGAGTTTTGTACCTTTATGGATGAACTTTGGACCAAAAGGTCAAGAGAAGTCCAAAAGGTAAAGAAAGAGTCCGAAAAGGTAAAGAAAGGTAAAAAAAATAGTGTGGACGAACTTTGGACCAATATGTGTCATAGATGTGTGGACGAACATAGACACAAAATTTAAAGAAAGAGTTCAAAAAGGATGAACTTTGGGTTTCTAGACGTCGAAGTCTGCTATAATTCCAAATTTGGACAAACTTTGGTCCAAAAGGTACTTTTAAACCTTGGAAAGGAGAATTCTGCCTTAGTGGTCAAACCTTGGCACAAAATGTCAAGAAAGAGTCCGGATGTGACGAACTTTGGGTTTCTACTTGTCGAAATGTGCTCCAAGTCCAAATTTGGACGACGTTTGGCTCAAAAGATACTTATGAAGCTTGGAGAGGAGTTTGGTACCTGTGTGGACGAACTTTGATACAAAATGTCAAGATAGAGTCCGAAAAGGACGAACTTTGGGTTTCTACACGTCGAAGTCTACTATAATTCCAAATTTGGATGAACTTTGGTTCAAAAGGTACTTTTGAACCCTGGAAAGGAGTTTTGTACTTGTGAGGATAAATCTTGGAATAAATGTCAAGAAAGAGTCCAAAAAGGATGAACTTTGGGTTTCTATTTGTCTAAATGTTCTCCAAGTACAAATTTGGACAAAGCATTGTTCAAAAATTACTTATGAACTGTGGAGAGGAGTTTTGTACCTGTGTGGACGAACTTTGACACAAAAGGTCAAGAAATAGTTCGAAAAAGGATGATCTTTGGGTTTCTAAGTGTCGAAATGTGCTCTCATTCCAAATTTGATCGAAATTTGGTTTAAAAGTTACTTGTGAACCTTGGACAGAAGTTTTGTACCTGTATGGATGAACTTTTGACCAAAAGGTCAAGAAATAGTTCCTATTTGTTGAAATATTCTCCAAGCCAAAATTTGGACAAAGTTTTGTTCAAAAGCTACTTATGAACCCTAGAAAGGAATTATGTACCAATGTGGACGAACTTTGGCACAAAGGGTAAAGAAATAGACTAAAAAAGGATGAACTTTAGGTTTCTATTTGCAAACTCTGGACAGGAGTTTTGTGCCTGTATGGATGAACTTTGGACCAAAAGGTCAAGAAAAAGTCCAAAAATGACGAGTTTTGAGTTTCTATTTGTCGAAATGTGCCTGGAAGTCAAAATTTCAATGAATTTTGGTTTATAAGGTACTTATGAATCCTGGAGAGGAGTTTTCTACCAGTGTGAATGAAGTTTAAACACAAAAGGTCAAGAAAGAGTCCGAAAAGGATGAACTTTGGGTATCTACACGTCAAGTCTGCTATAATTCAAAATTTGGACGAACTTTTGTTTAAAATGTACTTTTGAACCTTGGAAAGAAGTTTTGTACCTTTGTAGATGAACCTTGGCACAAAATGTCAAGAAAGAGTCCGAAAAGAACAAACTTTAGGTTTCTACTTGTCGAAATGTGCTCCAAGTCAAAATTTCGAAGAAGTTTTGTTCAAAAGGTATTTATGAACCTTGGAGAGGAGTTTTGTACTAGTGTGGATGAACTTAGACACAAAAGGTCAAGAAAGAGTCCGAAAAGGACGAACTTTGGGTTTCTACACGTTAAAGTTTGCTATAATTCCCAATTTTGATGAACTTTGGTTCAAAATGTACTTTTGAACCATGGAAATGAGTTTTGTACTTTGTGGATGAACCTTGGCTAAAATGTCAAGAAAGAGTCTGAAAAGGACGAACTTTAGATTTCTACTTGTCGAAATATGCTCCAAGTCTAAATTTGGACGAGGTTTGGTTAAAAAGATACTAACCCTGAAGAGGAGTTTTATACCAGTGTGGACGAAGTTTGACACAAAAGATCAAGAAACGGTTCGAAAAAGAAAAACAAGGTTTTTACACGTCAAAGTCATCTATAATTCCAAATTTGAAAGAACTTTGCTTGAAAAGGTACTTATGAACCCTGGAAATGAGTTTTGTATGTTTGTTGATGACCCTTGGCACAAAATGTCAAGAAAGAGTCCGAAAAGGATGAACTTTGGAAGAAACTTTTTTTTTTATCAATTAAATACATGAACATTTAATAAATGCAAATACATAAATTAAGTAGATACATAGGACATTAAAATGAATATGAATTTTCAGATTCATTATGACTTTTGGATGATCAAATGACTCTTGGAGCTGCAAGGGTTGCAACTCTTCATGATAGGATGGAAATTTAGCTTGGAAGCAAGCATTTAATCTCTCTTGAAGTCATTCAGCATTAGCTCCATTAGTCCTTGTGGCATAATGATTGCCTTATGATTAGGTTGACATGGAAAGTTCTTACAATGATTTTCACCACGAGCTTCAATTGAGCTTGTTTGAGATTGTTGAGCTTCACCTTTCATCTTGTAGAACTTCATTCTTATATTGGCCAACTCCTTATGATTGCCACTTATTTGCTTATCACCAAAGTTCGTCCTTTAAGGACTCTTTCTTAACCTTTTGTGTCTAAGTTTGTCCACACTGGTACAAAACTTCTCTCCAGGATTCATAAGTATCTTTTAAACCAAACTTCTTCCAAATTTGGATTTGGAGGACATTTCGACAAGAAGAAACCCAAAATTCATCTTTTTTAGCCTCTTTCTTTACACTAAGTTCGTCCACATAGGAACAAAATTCGTTTCTAGGGTTCATAAGTACGTTTTGAACAAAACCTCGTCAAAATTTTGACTTGGAGCACATTTCGACAAGTAAAAACCCAAAGTTCATCATTTTTGGACATTTTCTTGACCTTTTGGTCTAAAGTTTATCCATATAGGTATAAAACTATTGTCCAGCATTCATTAGTAACTTTGAAATCAAATTTCGACCAAATTTGGACTAAGAGCACATTTCGACACGTATAAACCTAATGTTCGTCCTTTTCGGACTCTTTCTTGATCTTTTGTGTCAAAGTTCATCCACACATGTACAAAACTCCTCTCCAGGGTTTATAAGTATCTTTTGAACCAAACTTTGTCCAAATTTTGACATAGAGCACATTTCGACAAGTCAAAACCCAAAGTTCGTCCTTTCAGACTCTTTCTTGACATTTTGTGCTAAGGATAATCCACATAGTTTTGTACCTACGTGGATGAACTTTGGCACAAAGGTAGAAAGAGACTAGAGAGGATGAACAAATGTCAAGAAAGAGTCTGGAAAGGACAAACTTTGGGTTTCTACTTGTCGATGTGCTTCAAGTCCAAATTTGGAAGAAGTTTGGTTCAAAAGATATATATGAAGCCTAGAGAGGAGTTTTGTACCTATATGGATGAACTTTGACACAAAAGGTCAAGAAAGAGCTCAAAAAGGACGAACTTTGGATTTCTACGTTTCAAAATTGCTTTCAATCAAAATTTGGTCGTAGTTTGGTTTAAAAGTTATTTATGAACCCTGGATAAGAGTGTTGTACCTCTATGGATGAACTTTGGACCAAAAGGTCAAGAAAGAGTCTAAAAATGACGAACTTTGGGTTTCTACGTGTCAAAATGTGCTCCAAGTCCAAATTTGGATGAAGTTTTGTTCGGAAAGGACGAACATTGGGTTTCTACGTGTCAAAATGTGCTCTTAGTCCAAATTTAGTCGAGGTTTGGTTTAAAAGTTACTTATGAACTCTGGAGAGGTTTAGTATCTTTAGGTTTCTACTTGTCGAAATGTGCTCCAAGTCCAAATTAGGAAGAAGTTTAGTTCTAAAGATACTTATCAACGCTAGAGAGGAGTTTTCTACCAGTGTGGATGAAGTTAAACATAAAAGGTGAAAGTGTCCAAGAAGGATGAACTTTAGGTTTCTACATGACGAAGTCTGCTATAATTCCAAATTTGGATGAACTTTGGCTCAAAAGGTACTTATGAACCTTGGAAAGAAGTTTTGTACTTGTGTGGATGAACTTTGACAGAAAATGTCAAGAAAGAGTCCGAAAAGGACAAACTTTGAGTTTCTATGTGTTGAAATGTGCTCTCAATACAAATTTGGTCAAAGTATGGTTTAAAAGTTACTTATGAACCCTGGACAGGAGTTTTGTACCTCTATGGATGAACTTTGGACCAAAAGGTCAAGAAAAAGTCAAAAAATGACAAACTTTTGATTTCTACTTGTCGAAATGTGCTCCATGTCAATATTTGGACAAAGTTTGGTTCAAAAGGTATTTATGAACTCTAGAAAGGAATTTTGTACCTATGTGGACGAACTTTGGCACAAAGGGTGAAGAAAGAGACTAAAAAAGACGAACTTTGGGTTTCTACTTGTTGAAATGTGCTCCAAGTCAAAATTTAGATGAAATTTGGTTCAAAAGGTGGTACAAAGGAATTTTGTACCTATGTGGACGAATTTTGACACGAAGGTTAAAGAATGAATAGTTCCAAATTTGGACGAAGTTTGGTTCAAATGGTACTTATGAACCCTCGAAAGAAGTTTTATACCTGTGTGGATGAACCTTGGTAATAATGTCAAGATGGAGACAGAAAACGATGAACTTTGGATTTTTACTTGTCGAAATGTGCTCCAAGTCCAAATTTGGAAGATGTTTCATTCAAAAGATACTAATGAACCCTGGAGAGAAGTTTTGTACCTGTGGGGACAAACTTTGACATAAAAGGATGAAAGAGTCTGAAAAGGACGAATATTGGGTTTCTAGGTGTCGAAATGTGCTCTCAGTCCAAATTTTGTCAAAGTTTGGTTTAAAAGTTACTTATGAACCCTGGATATGAATATTGTACCTGTATGAATGAAATTTGGACCAAAAGTTCAAGAAAGAGTCCAAAAATGACGAACTTTAGGTTTCTACTTGTTGAAATGTGCTAACTCGAAATTTTTATGAAGTATTGTTCAAAACGTACTTATGAACCCTAGAAAGGAATTTTATACCTATGTAGACGAACTTTGGAACAAAGGGTAAAAAAAGAGACTAAAATGGATGAAGTTTGGGTTTCTACTTGTCGAAATGTGCTCCGATTCCAAATTTGGAAGAAGTTGGTTCAAAAGATACTTATGAACCCTAGAGAAGAGTTTTCTACCAGTCTGAACGAATTTAAACACAAAAGGTCAAGAAAGCGTCCAAAAAGGATGAACTTTTGGTTTCTACATGGTGAAGTTTGCTATAATTCCAAATTTGGATGAACTTTGACTCAAAAGGTACTTATGAACCCTAGAAAGAGGTTTTGTTCTTGTATGGACGAACTTTGACAAAATCTGATCGAAAATTCTGGACAGGAGTTTTGACCTCTATGGATGAACTTTTGACCAAAAGGTCAAGAAAGAGTCCGAAAAGGACGAACTTTGAGTTTCTACATGTCAAAGTCTACTATAATTCCAAATTATCACGAACTTTGGTACAAAAGGCACTTATGAACCTTGGAAAATAGTTTTGTACCTATGTGGATGAATCTTGTCACAAAATGCCAAGAAAGAGTCCGAAAAGGACGAACTTTGGTTTTCTAGTTGTCGAAATGTTCTAGTCCAAATTTGGACGATGTTTGGTTTAAAAGATACTTATGAACCCTGGAGAAGAGTTTTGTACTCTTGTGGACGAACTTTGACACAAAATGTACCCTGAAAAAGAACCCAGGATAGGTGCTCTCAATCCAAATTTGAACCCTGAAAAAGACGAACTTATGGTTTCTACTTGTCAAAATGTGCTCTCAATCCAAATTTGGTCGAAGTCTGGTTTAAAATTTACTTATGAACCCTGGATAGGTGTTTTGTACCTATATGGATGAACTTTGGACCAAAAAAATCAAGAATGAGTCAAAAAATGACGAACTTTGGGTTTCTACTTATCGAAATATGCTCCAAGTCAAAATGTGGACGAAGTTTGGTTCAAAAGGTACTTAGGAACCCTAGAAAAGAATTTTGTACCTATGTGGATGAACTTTGGCACAAAGGATAAAGAACGAGACTAAAAAGGATGAACTTTGGGTTTCTACTTGTCGAAATGTGCCCCAAGTACAAATTTAGAAGAAGTTAGGTTCAAAAGATACTTATGAACCCTAAGGAGGAGTTTTGTACCGGTGTAGATGAACTTAGATACAAAAGGTAAATAAAGAGTTCGAAAAGGCCAAGCCTTAGGTTTCTACATGTCGAAGTCATCTATAATTCCTAATTTGGAAGAACTTTGGTCCAAAAAGTACTTATGAATCCTGGAAAGGAGATTTGTACCTATGTGGATGAACGTTGGCGCAAAATGTCAAGAACTAGTTTGAAAAGGATGAACTTTGGGTTTCTACGTGTTTAAATGTGCTCTCAGTCCATATTTAGTCGGAGTTTGATTTAAAAGTTACTTATCAATCCTGGACAGGAGTTTTATACCTGTATGGAAAGTTAAACATCAAAGGGAGAACTTATTTCACACAAGGTGCTTGATTAAAGGAACCCCATATAGCTTGGTGATTGATAGTGGAAGTTGCATAAATGTAGTAAGTAGTTTTCTTGTAAAGACTCCAGCTCACTACTCGTCCACATCCAAAACCATATAAACTTCAATGGTTAACAAACAAAGGAGAATTAAAGGTAAACTCCCGAGTTCTTATTTCTTTTACTTTGGGAAGATATAAGGATGAGGTTCTGTGCGATGTAGTACCTATGCATGCGGGTGATATGTTATTAGGCCGACCTTGGCAATATGATAGAAAAGTCGCATATGATGGTTCGTTGAACAAGTATACCTTTACTTTGAATGGGAAGAAGTTTACTTTTCTTCCATTATCTCCATATGAAGTATAATGCGAGCAAGTGAAATTAGAAAAGAAAAGAAAAGAATTTGAGGATCAAGAAAGGAGAGAAGAAAGTTAAAGGAAATTCGTACCCGGGGCAACGCTTCCAAATATGGCGGCCTACAAGACCAATCCAATCGAGACCAAGGAAATTCAAAGGCAAGTAGAAGAACTCGTGGATAAAGGTTATGTTAGAGAAAGCATGAGTCCTTGTTCGGTTCCAGTCATTTTAGTACCCAAGAAAGATAGAACATGGAGGATGTGTGTTGCTTGTCGAGCCATCAACAAAATAACGGTAAAGTATCGACATCCTATTCCTAGATTGGATGACATGCTAGATGAATTACATGGTGCAAACTTGTTTTCAAAACTTGATCTTAAAAGTGGTTACCATCAAATTCGAATGCATGTGGGAGATGAGTGGAAAATGGCATTCAAAACAAAATTTGGTCTTTATGAGTGGCTTGTTATGCCATTTGGTCTTACCAATGCACCAAGTACTTTTATGAGGCTAATGAATCATGTTTTTAGAGAATACATTGGAAAATTTGTTGTGGTATACTTTGATGATATTCTTGTTTACTCTAAAAACTTGAATTAACATATGTTGCATGTTAAGACAATTTTGCTTAAACTTAGAGAAGAAAAGCTTTATGCCAATTTCAAAAAGTGTAATTTTTCTCTAGACCAAGTCAATTTCTTAGGATTCATTGTTGGAAAGGATGGGGTGAAAGTTGATGAAGAAAAGGTCAAGGCTATTCGAGAGTGGCCAACACCCACCAATGCAACCGAGGTGAGATCATGGTTTGGCTGGTAATTATAGAAGGTTTATTAAGGATTTCAATAGCATAGCCTCGACATTGAATGAACTTATTTTGAATGTGAAATTTGAATGGAAAAAAAAGCAAGAAAATGCATTCAATGAATTGAAAGATAAATTAACTAATGCACCTTGTCTTGCTTTACCTAACTTTGACCAATCTTTTGAAATTGAATGTGATGCAAGTGGGATAGGGATTGGAGCTATTTTGATGCAAGAAAAGAGGCCAATCATGTTCTTTAGTGAGAAGCTAAATGGAGCACAACTTAGCTACCCTACATATGATAAGGAATTACATGCACTTGTAAGGGCTTTGCAAGTTTGGCAACATTACTTGTGGCCAAAAGAGTTTGTCATCCACACGGATCATGAAAGCTTGAAGCACCTCAAAAGCCAAACAAAGTTGAACAAGAGGCATGCTAAATGGGTAGAGTTCATTGAGACATTTCCATATGTCATTCATTACAAGAAAGGTAAGGATAATGTGGTGGCTGATGCATTATCAAGAAGGTATGCATTGTTTTTTTCCTTAGTGCAAAAGTTCTTGGTTTTAAACACATGATTGATTTGTACAAAGTAGAGACATCTGAATTTCATGATGTATATATTCAATGTTTAGAAGGGAAAAACGTGCATGATTATATTGTGTTTGATGAAATACTTTTTAGGAAGGAAAACTTTGTATTCCTAAGTGTTTCATTCGAGAGTTGCTTGTGAAGGAAGCTCATGGGGGAGGATTAATGGGGCATTTTGGGGAATTAACATGTTGGCTGAACATTTTTATTGGTTGAAAATGAGAAAGGATGTGAATAAAGTGTGCAAACAATGTTTCAAATGTAAGGAGGCTAAGTCTAAGACACAACCACATGGTCTTTACACACCTTTATATATTTCTAGTGAACCTTGGGTTGACCTTAGCATGGATTTTGTTTTAGAACTACCAAAGACAGGAGACCTCATGATAGCATTTTTTTGGTAGTTGATAGGTTTAATAAAATGACACATTTCACCATGTAATAAAACAGATGATGCTACTAACATAGCTAATCTTTTCTTTACGATTGCATGGAATTCCTAAGACCATTATTAGTGATAGAAATGCAAAATTCGTCAATCATTTTTAGAAAGTTTTGTGGGGTAAATTCGGAACTAAGCTTTTGTTTTCAACAACTTGTCACCCACAAATCGATGGGCAAACTGAGGTGGTTAATAGAACATTGGAAACTTTGCTTAGGTCATTAATGTCTAAAAATCTCAAGTCTTGGGAGGATACTCTACCTTTTGTAGAAGTCAATTACAATAGAGCAATACATAGCACCACTCATTGTTCACCTTTTGAGGTTGTGTACGGCTTTAATCCATTAACTCCGTTAGATTTATCACCCTTGCCACCTAATATGTTTACTAGTGATGCAGATGTTTCAAGGGCAGAATATATCAAAAATTTGCATAAAGAAGTCAAGGAAAGGATTGAAAAGAAGAATCAAAAGCTTGTCAATAGCAAGCACCAAGGGTTAGAAAATGATTTTTAAACCCGGTGATTGAGTTTGGGTTCATCTATGAAAGGAAAGGTTTTCAGATCAATGTCTAAACTTCAACCAAGAGGAGATGATACATTTCAAGTGATAGAGCGGATCAATGATAATGCCTACAAATTGGATCTTCAAGGTGAGTACAAGGTAAGTTCTACTTTCAATGTGGCTGATTTGACTTCTTTTGATGTAGGAAATGAAGACCTTGATTTGACGACAAATCCTTTTAAAGAAAGGGGGGATGATGTGAATTCAACCACTGAACCATTGCATGTACCTAAAGGACCAATTACAAGAAGCAAGGCAAAGAAGATTCAAGAGGCATTCACACTACATCTTAAAAAACTAGCAAATTCACAAGAACTGACAAATAATTTTGAGACCAAAGTTTTATATAATGTTAGTTCAATGAGTCAAGAAGAGAATGGCATGAAGATGACATGGGAAAAGTCCTATAGTTTTGAAGATGACACAATGGTCAAAAAAAGTTTGCAGATTTTGTGAAGAAAATGTTGTCAAGTGTGCACTGCATGGGGAAATGTAATGTCAAACCTTGTCAAACGTGCATATCTACTTTGCTGCCTTCTAGAGGAGATATTTAAGGCAATTTGAAGACTTTCTACATTCCTAGTTTTGCATTTTGACTTATAATTTAGTATGCAATTAAGTTTAAGTTTCTAGGTGTTATTTTCTATAATTTGCAATTAATTATATTTGAATGACTTTTGAGTTTCTTGGTCTATCCACAACCATTTGACCTATAAAATGGCTTGTAATGTTCTTTGAAACTCAGATTATCGATGTAAAAAGCTTGTGCTTATTCAACCCTTTGGTGTTGTCTTTTCTTTCAAATTTACTTTTTGATATTAAATCAATTCATTGGATTAATCTTGATCAAGCTAATTCTAGAGTGAGTTGTCTTAGGATCTAAGAGTGACCATCATAGATTCTAAGTTCAATCTAAGTAGCTTTCTTTGTGAGTGTTTGCAAGGATCCTAGAAGGACCTCTAGCTGTGCATCCAACAAGCATCGCAGGCGCTTATCACCTCTCTTTTCATCGGTAGTAACGTTTACTTCCGATTCTAGACCTTTAGTTCTCAACATAGTCTGGTAAGCTTGTAGCTCATTCAACAAAGTAGTCAAGCTATATTCAATTTTTTTCATGAGTGCATTCGTACAGAACTGCAGAAACTCTTTGAAAGATATTCTAGAATAAAACCGACTTGACTTCTTTCGTCAACGACAACGCCGTTTACTTCGGCCATATTAAAGTGGACCATGAACTATTCACGAACAGAGGCCCCCTCTTTCATGCGGCTGTTGTAAATGTACTTGATAGCATCATGCCTTAGGGTGAAGGACGGTTGTCCAAATATCCCTCGTAAAGATTCCATAATCTCTTTGGCAGTACCCATATCCTCATGTTTCTTCGCCAAACATCAGATATGCTGGCGAGGATATAAGCACGGGCTTTATCATTCGCCTTGATCCATCTATCATACGCATCCCAAACAGTTCGATTTATGTTAGAGCTCAGAACGGGAGGACAATCCTCTATTAAGACAAACTGCAAATCGTCTATCACCAGTATAGTATTCAAATTTGATTTCCAGGTCACATAATTATCTCTGATCAGTTGATCTGATGCCAACAATTGTATTATCAAACTCGTCATTCTGAAATTATAAACAAACTCTATAAGATAATTATACATATAAATCCAATTTTAGTAAAATAATAAAGTACCCAATAAATCTTTATTTATTTGCAATGATACTTTAGTGATTTAGAACAATTGCTACAGAGGGGCAGTCAAGAATTCTTTTACTGAAGCAAGATAATTCTTGACCAAATACTATATTAGAATAACTCTTTACTCCTATAGTTCTTTTGGTTATCGTTTTCAGTCAAGATCTTTACTAATAATTAGTAATTCTTGTAAGTGTGACTTGCAATTTTCAGATCTTATAGAACGGTATGAATATGCCCTAAAAATAGAAGACAATACCGAAGACGGAACTATAAAACCCTATTCATTTTACTGAAGCCTGGGTTATTTCAAATCTTGTGTTACAACCCTCCGAGGGGATCGCTGTGGTTAACGACTAGCTAGTGCCGCCTAAAAATGACAGCAAGCGCAACATAGGAATCTCACGGTTCAAACTAATGAAGGAGACCGTAGGATAATGTCGACACATTTCCTTCACCCACTTACTATGAACTACTTCCCTCATTCACCTTATTATTGACCCATGCAAACACTTCCCAAATGGAGCAGTCGCGGTAAAAGCGACACGAAGTCGAGCATGGATCTCACGGTGTGAACTCTTGAGGACGTGTTAACTAATAACTATATATCTATTGTTAATCTCCCACTGAAGTGTTCTATATGTTTGGGTATTTACTTAGGTGTATTTTGGCCAAACAAACTATCCTAAGTCTATATCATTTTATCCAAGTATAACAATTATATTTGGATATATTCCTACGATTTCTAAGTGTTTAAACCATTCTAAACCTCACATCGCTCACACAAGTTCATAAAATTAGTTAACGCTCAATCTTTCGATCATAATCCCTAGGTAGGAGGTGTTCCGTAAACCGTCAACTTAAGTACCCCCAGCCTCAGTTGTTTATGAACCGATTTAAGTTTGTAACCAAATTTTATAAGATAACAATCTATGTTAATGATTAAAACTAGTTTAACCTAAGCGAGCATGCAGCTGTTCTTCGTTATGGATTTTAAACGTCTAACCCAATTTTATAACAGCTTACAAAATTTTAGACATGCTAAATATCCACAATATACAACAAAGGCATTCAATATCAAATATAACTATTATATTAAATAAAAGAAACCCTAACATGCATACTATATATTATAACATTTTATAACATACTTTCAATGCATGTAACATGCTTCCTACAGAGGGGTTTTAAATCTACATGGCATACTGTATGCATATACATGAATTGTTTAATTATTAAATACATCACATCATAAATAATTAAACACTAACTAATATGGTTTTAGTTTTGGCATAAACAAGCAAACAAAAGCCTAATTATTACAAAACAACTTCAAAATCGCATCGGAACCGCTCGAACCGCTCCAAACCGAACCTAAACAGCTTGAACTGGACCAGAAAAGTTTGAACTGAACCAGCCAAAAACCTTTTGAGGCTGAACAGGACAGGAACTCAAGAGAACCGTTCGAACTAGATGCTCTCGCTCCATGCTCGAAATCTCGCTGAGGCTCATCGTGTAGTATTGATGACTATCATCTAGTGTTTGCCTGATCGTGTAGCTCCATCATATAGCACCTGACCAAGCTACACGATCGTGTAGTGTCTTCCATCTATCGTATAGTGCCGTCTAGTGCCGGACAATGCTACACGATCGCTTAGTGTCTAACACTATTGTGTAGTGCCATCATCTAGCGCCAGACAAAACTACACAATCGCTTAGCGCCATCGTTTAGCGCCTCTTCTTAATCGTTTAGGGCGCGCACAAAAGCTACACGATCGTGTAGTGCCATCGTATAGCACTTCAACGTATTGTTTAGCTGCCGCACAAAGCTACACGATCGTGTAATGCTATCACATAATGCCTCTACACATCATTTAGCTCCCGCAGGTACACGATCATCTAGCACACATCACTTCAACTATCACCGCCCATAACTACATGATTGTCTAGCTTTTCTTCACATCGTTTAGCACCCATAGCTAGATCGAGCATTTAAACCTTAATGACGATATTTGAGCAGAGGCTGAAATACAGGAATCTGCAACTCGATCTTCTTCACTTGTTTCTTCAATTACAACTTAATTTCAGCTCTAATGACTCTAAATAAATTACAGACTATTGAGAACACATTGCTCATCAATCAAGAGCCAATTACAAACTTAATCGAGAAATCAAAGAGAAATTAAATGTCAAAACTTAAAAAAACATATCAGTGTATCAAGTTCATATAACTGATGAAAAACACCCACCACACCAAAATTAAACCAAATTGAATGCTTATATGATGTTCTGATACCAATTGTTCGATTGTAAATCAGCAAGCAGTGGAAGCAACAAGGATCAATAAGCACTCTAATCCATTACTTTTGACAGAAACTAAAGCATGCTCTTGCAGAAACAAATGGATTTCAAGTCATACCTTTGTAGAACTCTTGAAATCTCGATTTCCAGCTGCATATTTCTCCAAATCTCATTGTAGACCACCTCAAGATCTTTTCCACTATTCTCTTGGAGCTCTAGATTGAGTTGGAGACTCAAAATAAGTTTTAATGAAGGGAATTTGGAGAAGAGCTCACAGTAGCAACCCACTTGAAGAACACCTTTTTCACCACGAATTTTTCAGAAAAAAATCTATAGATTGCATGCCTCAAATTGACTCCATTCTTCTCAATGTATTATAGACAATCATGTAAAGAAGATGGCTGCATGAGATGCAACTCATGCCCGTAATTGAAGCCTAAAGTAATGGGTTTTGTGTGAGCAACTATGAAGGTGATGGAAAAAACCAAATTTCCATTTTTTGTGTTTTTCTATCTTTTTCAACTTTTCAAATTGATTTCAAAAATCAATTTATTTTCTAAAATTGTATTATTAGTTTTACATAATTAATTTCATAAATTAATTTTTAATAAAATTAATAAATAATTATTTAAATAATTCTAATTAATTTAATATCAAATATTAAATTAATTTTACACAAATGCACCTTCTTCAATCATATTTAAATATTAATTCTCCAATTCCATTTAATTCTTAAAATTAAACGTGTAATTACATCTAATATACTTACTAATTCTTTTAATTCTAATTTGAACGTTTCAAAATAACTTATGACGCTACTTTAAAGCTAATCCATTTACGAGCTAGTAGGGGAACCGTGCGGACCTACAGATTGGGCTCCAATGATCCGAGATTAATTGGCTAAACTCAATAGACCGAATTAACCCCCATTCGTTAACTAATGGGTCACTCCACTAAAGCCCATAGTTGAACTCCCCTCATTGTAGATATATTATGTCTACTCGATATGATCATGATCAGTAAGTTAACTCTTCACAGTTTGTTCTGTTGGGAATGTCTTAGAACTTGCAGTTTGTGTTAAACATTCCATTTATCAATAATAATGACTTGTTGATTTTGCATCTTATTATGAAAATCCAATAAATGTATCATTGGCTATAGTCGGAATACTGTAACTTTATGTAGTGACATAAACAGGATCAAGTTGACATTATATAGCCTAAATAGTCTAATAAGTATATGGATGAAATTGGGTATCTCATCCTGGTAACACTATTGGATTCGACCCACTTTGTAGTTGTTACAAGAAGTTGTAAAGTGCTATAAATGATGTGATCTACAAACCGTTCATGTTGAGACATGTGAGTGGGGACATCCTATGCAATGAGTTTGCATATAGACTGGACCATGAAAATAGTCACTTTTCTTTATAACAACCGTTTACTGTTAACACTAACTATTTCATTTATCAAATAACCTAGGTTAACTCGATCTTGATCCTGAGCTAGCTATGAACTCCTGTTTGTTCGGGATTATCCTTTGATCTGCAAACGGTGAGAGTAGTCCAACAACACTGCTCAATAAGCTTCCCATTTTGGGGATAAGACTGGATGAATAGCTGAGGACATAGCCTTGAGAGATGGAATTCATTCCTACTCGATTTAGGGTCAACAGATAGGTTGTTCTCTTAAGTACTGATTCCAGGTCTTGAACAATTGGGGCCCCACCTTCTCATGATGGAGAAAGGATTTGATTCATAGAGATTATGAATCAAAATTGTTCATTAGAGGGTGAGTAGGAACTTAAGGAACAAGATGTATTCATAGGGGTAAAACAACAATTTTGACCTAGCTGTGATTACGAACAACCTGTGAAGGATCGACTTACTGATTATGGTTATAAAGTGGACATAATATATCTACAATGTGGGGAGTTCAATTATGGGCTATAGTGGAGTGTTCCATTAGTTAACGAATGAGGGTTTGATTGGACTAATGAGTTTAGCCAATTAATCTCGAATCGTTGGAGCCCATGATCTGTAGGTCCGCAAGGTCCCCCTACTAGCTCATAAATGATTAAGCTTTAGAGTAGCTTGAGAAATTAATCTGAAACATTCAAATTAAACAAAATAGGAGAATATATATCTAAATATGATTTAAATATTTGAAGATGATTATTATGCAAAAATTAATTTAATATTTGACATTAAATTAATTTTAGAAAATAATTTTTCAGTTATTAAAATCAAAATTGAATATCGAAATCAAGATTTTTGTTTTTAAAAGAAAAATGGGAAAAATCATTTTGCATGCATAAAATGGAAAAACTTGATTTTCCAATATCATCTCCTTCATGCTCACACAAAGCCCACTTCCTCCTCTTCATTAAAGCTTCAAGCATGAGCTACAAGCCATGCATATCTCTTCTTTGCATGTTCATCTGCAATAAATAAAGAAGATTGGAGTGAATTGAAGGCATGCATAACACATAAATTTTGAGAGAAAATTTCAGTGGAAAGAAAGGGTTCTTCGAAGTGTGTTGCTGTGAGCTTTTCTCTGTTCTTCATCGTTTCAACCTGTTCTTGAGTCCCACAACTTGGTCTAAAGCTCCAAGAGGATAGTGAAGAAGATCTTGAAGTGGTTCACGGTGATCTTTGATGAAGACTGCTGCTGATTGATCAAGTTCTTGAAGAGTTCTTCAAAGGTATTATCAAACCCTCTTATTTAGATGAGCATGCTTTAGTTTCTGCCAAAATAAGTGAATTTGAATGCTTATGGATCCTTGATACTTCCATTACATATTTTCTTACTCTTACATGTTCGTAATAACGACTGGGTCAAATCTCTATTTTACCCCCGAGATTATCTCTTGTTCCTTAAGTCCCCCACTGATCCTCTAATGAATAATTGATTTGTGATCCAATCAACAAACTGAGTTTCTCTTGAGTCAATGAGAGGGTGGGGCCCCTTGTTCAAGAGCCAGAATCAACACTTAAGGGAACAACCTCTCTGCTAACCTTAAATCGGGTAGCAATGAATTCCATCTTGCAGGGCTATGTCCTTAGCTATTCATCCGATCTTATCCCCAAAATAGAAGGCTTATTGAGCAGTGCTGTTGGACTACTCTCACCCATGCAGATAAAGGATAATCCCGAACAAACAGGAGTTCATAGTTAGCTCAGGATTAAGGTCAAGTTATCTAGGTCATCACTTTGAAATAGTCAATTTTAAACAGTAAACAACGTTATAAAGTAAGAGTGACTGATTTCGTGGTCCAATCTTGTACAAACCCTTTTGCACAGGACGCCCCCACTCCTCATGTCATAACTTGTACGAATTAGGATCAATTCATTTGTAGCACTTTACAACTCTTTGCAACTACAGAGTAGGCTGCATCCAATAGTGTTACCAAAATAAGGCATCCAACCTTATTCATATACTATAGATCATTTGGACTATTTTCTTGAACTTGATCCATTTTTATGTCTCCACATAAAGTTCAAGTACTCATGTAATAGTCAAGGAACTTTTAGGTTTATTGGATTTCTAATAAGCAATACATCTATTCAGTAATAACTTATTGAATTTTCAGAATAAGTTTTATTGTTTACAAACCTTGAGTTTTAGGACATAAAGCCCAACAAACTCCCACTCGAACTAAAACTCCAGTGGTTACTTATATATACGAATATCTAAGACTGAGTTTCTGAGTTTATAGAGAAATACAATAAAATAGGGCATCTCATACCCATGGTTTATCATTAAATATCCTTAATTTTATTGTGTACAAACCATGAGTTTTAGGACATAAAATCCAACAAACTCCCACTTGGACTAAAACTCCAATAGTAACTTATATCCAATATATAAGACTGAGTTTCTGAGTTTTATAGAGAAATACAATAAACTAGGGCATCCCATACCCATGGTTTACCATTCGGTATCCCATACCCGATATTATGAACCTCATAAAGAAATTTTGTACCTATGTCGACAAACATTGGCCCAAAGGGTAAAGAAAGACACTAAAAGAAAGAAACTTTGGGTTTCTACTTGTCGAAATGTGCTCCAAGTCCAAATTTGGAAGAAGTTTGGTTCAAAAGATACTTATGAACCGTGGAGAGGAGTTTTGTACCAATGTGGACGAAAGTTAGACACAAAAGGTTAAGAAAGATTTCGAAAAGGACGAACTTTGGGTTTCTACATGTTGAAGTCTCCTATAATTCCAAATTTGGACGAACTTTGATTCAAAAGATACTTATGAGCCCTGGAAAGGAGTTTTATACCTGTGTGGATGATCCTTAGCAGAAAATCTCAAGAAAGAGTCTGAAAAGGACGAACTTTGGGTTTCTACTTGTCGAAATGTGCTCCAAGTCCAAATGTGAACGAAATTTGGTTCAAAAGATACTTATAATCGGGAAAGAAATTTTGTATCTATATGGACGAACTTTAGCACAAAGGGTAATAAAGAGACTAAAAAGGACAAACTTTGGGTTTCTCCATGTCGAAATTGTCTCCAAGTCCAAATTTGGATGAAGTTTGGTTCGAAAGATATTTATGAACTTTGGAGATGAGTTTTGTACATGTGTGGACGATCTTTGACACAAAAGGTTAAGAAAGAGTCCCCAAAGGATGAACTTTGGGTTTCTACGTGTCGAAATGTGCTCTTAGTTCAAATTTGGTCGAAGTTTGATTTAAAAGTTACTTATGAACGCTGGACAATAGTTTGTACCTGTATGGATGAACTTTGGACCAAAAGGTCAACAAAAGAGTACAAAAATGATGAACTTTGGGTTTCTTCTTGTCGAAATGTGCTCCAAGTCAAAATTTGGACGAAGCTTGGTTCAAAAGCTACTTATGAACCCTAGAAAGAAATTTTGTACCTATGTAGACGAAGTTTGGCACAAAGGGTAATGAAAGAGACTAAAAAGGATACCTTTGGCTTTCTCCTTGTTGAAATGTCCTCCAAGTCCAAATTTGAAAGAAGTTTGATTTAAAAGATACTTATGAACCCTAGAGAGGAGTTTTGTACCAATGTGGACGAACCTGACACAAAAGATCAAGAAAGAGTCCGTAAATGACGAACTTTTGGTTTCTACATGTCGAAGTCTGCTATAATTCCAAACTTGGATGAACTTGGTTCAAAAGGTACTTATGAACCTTGGAAAGGAGTTTTGTACTTGTGTAGATGAACCTTGGCACAAAATGTCAAGAAAGAGTCCGAAAAGAATGAACTTTTGGTTTTTACTTGTTGACATGTGCTTCAAGTCCAAATTTGGACGAAGTTTGGTTCAAAAGATATTTATAAACCATAGAGAGGAGTTTTTTACCTATTTGAATGAAGTTTGATTCAAAAGGTCAAGAAAGAGTCTGAAATGGACGAACTTTGGGTTTACATGTCGAAATGTGTTCTCAGTCCAAATTTTGTCGAAGTTTGTTGTAAAAGTTACTTATAAACCTTGGACAGGAGTTTCGTACCTGTATGGATGAACTTCGGACCGAAAGGTCAAGAAATAGTCAAAAACTGACGAACTTTAGGTTTTTACTTGTCGAAATGTGCTCCAAGTCAAAATTTGGCAAAGTTTGGTTTAAAAGGTATTAATGAACCCTAGAAAGGAATTTTGTACCTATGTGGATGAACTTTGGCACAAAGGGACGAGACTAAAGGAGACTTTAGGTTTCTACTTGTCAAAATGTTCTCTAGGTCCAAATTTGGAAGAAATTTGGTTTGAAAGATACTTATGAACCTTGGAGAGGAGTTTTGTACAAGTGTGGATGAAGTTAAACACAAAAGGTCAAGAAAGAGTCTGAAAATACGAGCTTTGGGTTTCTACATGTCAAAGTCTGTTATAATTCTAAATTTGGATGAACTTTGGTTCAAAAGGTACTTATGATCCCTAGAAAGAAGTTTTGTATATGTGTGGATGAACCTTGGCCCAAAGTTTCAAGAAAGAGTCCGAAAAGGACAAAATTTTAATTTCTACTTGACGAAATATGCTCTAAGAAGTAGTGGATTATTGGACTCTTTGGTCGGCTTGTGCTCCAAGTAGAAATGCAAAGTTTGTGCCATTTCTACTTGGAGCGAATTTAGTAAGCTTTTTTTCATTGTTGTGTTTGCTCTCGTCATAGTAGCGTGGTTTGTTTTCGGTTGTGGACACAGGGGGTATCCGTCAGACTGTTCATGTGAGAGTGGTGGCTGTGGTAGTGGATTTCTTTCGTGATAGTTTGGGGGTTCAGTTTGTGGGGTATAGGGACCTTACTGCCCGGATTGAGGATATTGTGCAGTTTCGCTGGCCTATGGAGTATGTGGAGGCACTAGGTCGCCCTGTGAGTAGGGATGAGACCCAATTTTCTATGAAGTCTGGCAAGGCACTTGGTCCTGATGTGTTTTCAGTAGATTTCCTTCGTTCTGCTTGGAGTGTAGTTGAAGATGATTTTTGTGATGCTGTGCTGAATTTATTTGAGTCATGTTTCCTTCCTGATGGTGTTAACACTACTGCTATTACTCTTATTTCGAAGAGATCGGAAGCTGAGCGTATGGAGGACTTTTGTCCTATTTCATGTTGCAATGTGTGTATAAATGTATCTCAAAGATTGCTGAGAGATTACGTTTGTGGTTGCCTTCTTTCATTAGTGGTAACCAGTCTGCGTTTGTTCTGGGCAGGTCTATTTTTGATAATATTTTATTGTGCTAGGAGCTTGTGGGGGGCTATCAGCTGGACAAATGAAAGCAAAGATGTGTGTTGAAGGTTGACTTACAAGAGGCTTATGATTCGGTTAATTGGGATTTCCTTTTTGGTGTGCTACTTGCTATTGGTACACCTGTTCAGTTTGTTAGTTGGGTGAGGGCTTGTGTTACATCGCCCATGTTTTCTATGATGCTTAATGGTTCCCTTGAGGGGTTTTTCCCTGGTAGGAAGGGTTTGAGGCAGGGGGATTCGTTGTCTCCCTTTTTTTTTTATGGTGATAGAGGTATTGTTCCGATTTTTGAATAAGCCCCTTGTGTCGTTTAGGTTCCATGATCGGTGTGAGCGTGTGGGCCTAACTCATTTGGCTTTTGCGGATGATTTAATGATTTTCTGTATAGTTGAGAGAGGTTCTTTGGAGTTTATGAGGCGGGTCCTAGTGAAGTTTGCAGAGATGTCTGGGTTAGTTGTGAATGTTGGGAAAAGCTTCATGTTTGTTAAACTTATGGATTTTGGTGAAGCTGAGGAGCTTGTTGCTTTTATGGGTTTTACTCGCTGCCTGTGAGGTATCTTGGGTTGCCATTGCTGGCTTGTTAGTTGAAGGTTGTGGATTGTGCTCCACTGATCCAGGGGATTACAGCTCGTATTAGTTGTTGGGCAGCTCGGTCCCTCTCATTTTCTGGAAGGTTACAGCTAGTGAGGTCTGTCTTACAGTCCTTTTAGGTGTTTTGGTGCAGCATCTTCGTATTGTCTGTGTGTGTCACTCATGAGGTGTATCGTCTTTTGAGGAGTTTTTTATGGAGGGGTAGTGTGGAGAGTCGAGGTGGTGCGCGGTTGTGTGGGATGAGGTGTGCTTGCCGAAGGGTGAGGGAGGTTTAGGTGTTACTCATGTGGCTTCTTCGAATCAAGATGCTATTATAAAGTTGCTTTGTCTTCTTTTAGTTAAGTCTGTTTCTTTGTGGGTGGCATGGTGGAGGTGTACGTTCTGTGTGGGCAGTCCTTAGGGCGGTTCAGTGTGAACCAGGGAGGTCTTGGTGCTTAAGGAATATCTTGTGGTGTAGAGATAGATTCAAACATCTAGTTTGTTTGATGGTGGGCGATGGGAGATCTTGTTTTGTTTGATGGGATCCTTGGTTGCATGGGGGTGGGATTATGGAGACGTATGGGTTTAGGGTAGTTTATCATACAACTAGTAATCTGGAGGTGCATTTATTGGATTTATGGAGAGGAGTTTTGTACCAGTGTGGACGAACTTAGACAAAAAAGGTCAAGAAAGAGTCTGAAAAGAATGAACTTTGATTTTCTACATGTCAAAGTTTGCTATAATTCCAAATTTGGACGAACTTTGGTTCAACTTATGAACCTCGGAGTTTTGTACCTGTGTGGATGAACCTTGGCACAAAATGTCAAGAAAGAGTCCGGAAAGGACGAACTTTGGGTTTCTACTTGTCAAAATGTGCTCCAAGTCCAAATTTGGATGAAGTTTGATTCAAAAGATACTTATGAACCCTGGAGAGGAGTTTTGTACCTGTGTGGATGCACTTTGACCCAAAAGGTCAAGAAATAATCCTAAAAGGATGAACATTAGGTTTCTACGTGTCAAAATGTGCTCTCAGTTTAAATTTGGTCGAAGTTTGGTGAAAAAGTTACTATAGTTCCAAATTTGGATGAAATTTGGTTCAAAAAGTACTTATGAACCCTGGAAAGAAGTTTGTACTCGTGTGGACAAACTTTGACATAAAAGGTCAAGAAAGAGTCCGAAAAGGACGAACTTTGTGTTTCTACATGTCGAAATGTGCTCTCATTCCAAATTTGGTTTAAAAGTTAATTTATGAACGTCTGACAATAGCTTTGTGCCTGTATGGATGAATTTTGGACAAAAAGTTTAAGAAATAGTCCAAAAATGACGAACTTTGGGTTTCTAATTGTTGAAATGTGCTCTAAATCAAAATATGGATGAAGTTTAGTTCAAAAGGTGCTGATGAACCCTAGAAAGGAATTTTGTACCTATATGGACATACTTTGGCACAAACGGTAAAGAAAGAGACTAAAAAATGGCGAATTATGGGTTACTACTTGTCGAAATATGCTCCAATTCCAAATTTGGACGAAGTTCGGTTCAAAAGATCTTATGAACCTTCAGAGGAGTTTTGTACCTGTGTGGATGAACTGTGACACAAAATGTCAAGAAAGAATCCGCAAAGGATGAACATTGGGTTTATATACGTGTTGAAATGTGGTCTTAGTCTAAATTTGGATGAAGTTTGGTTTAAAAGTTACTTATAAACCCTGGACAGGAGTTTTGTAACTGTATGGATGAACTTTGGACCAAAAGGTCAAGAAAGAGTCCAGAAATTTCGAACTTTGGGTTTGTACTTATCGAAATTTATTCAAAGTTACTTATGAACAATGGACTAGAGTTTTCTACCTAGATGAACTTTGGACCAAAAGGACAAGAAAGAGTAAAAAATGATAAACTTTTGTTTTCTACTTGTCGAAATGTGCTCCAAGTCAAAATTTGGATGAAGTTTTGTTCAAAAGGTACTTATGAACCCTAGAAAGGATTTTTTGACCTATGTAGACGAAATTTGGCACAAATTGTAAAGAAAGAGACTGAAAATAACGAACTTTGGGTTTCTACTTGTGGAAATGTGCTCCACGTCAAAATTTGGAAAAGGTTTGGTTCAAAAGATACTTATGAACCCTGGAGATGAGTTTTGTGCCTGTGTGGACATACTTTGACACAAAAGGTCAAGAAAGAGTTCGAAAAGGACGAACTTTGGGTTTCTATGTGTCAAAAAGTTCTCTCAGTCCAAATTTGATTGAAGTTTGGTTTAAAAGTTACTTATGAACCCTGGACAGGAGTTTTGTAACTGTATGGATGAACTTTGGATCAAAAGGTCAAGAAAGTGTCCAAAAATGGCGAACTTTGGGTCTTATCGAAATTTACTCAAAGTCAAAATTTAGACGAAGTTTAGTTCAAAAGGTACATATGAACCCTATCGACCTTGACCTGGTTTGAGGTTCAATTCCCCCATCCCACACTTTAGTTATAATACTTTTGCAAAAAAAAAAAAAAAAAAAAAAAAAAAAAAAAAAAAAAGTCAAATCTTGGAAGAAGATTGGTTCAAAAGATACTTATGAACCCTGGAGAGGAGTCCTGTGTATCGAACCAACACAAAATGTCAAGAAAGAGTCTGAAAAGGACGAAGCTTTGGTTTCTACTTGTCGAAATGTGCTAGTCCAAATTTGGATGAAGCAGGTTCAAAACATACTTATGAACCCTGGAGAGGAGTTTTGTATATATAAACTTTGGACCAAAAGGTCAAGAAAGAGTCCAAGAATAACGAACTTTAGGTTTCTAGTTGTCGAAATGTGCTCAAGTCTTTTTGGACGAAGATTGGTTGAAAAGCTACTTATGAACCTTAGAAAGGAATTTTGTATCTATATGGACAAACTTTGGCACAAAAGAGCGAACGAGACTAAAAAGGATGAATTTTTGGTTTCTACTTATCGAAATGTGCTCCAAGTCTAAATTGTGAAGAAGTTTGTTTAAAAAAAAATTATGTACCCTGGAGATGAGTTTTATACTAGTGTGGACAAAGTTCCACACAAAAGGTCAAGAAAGAGTCTGAAAATGACGAACTTTGGGTTTCTACATGTCAAAGTCTGCTATAATTAAAAATTTGGATGAACTTTGGTTCAAAAGATACTTATGATCCCTGGAAATGAGTTTTGTACCTGTGTGGATAAACCTTGGCACAAAATATCAAGAAAGAGTCCGAAAATGACGAACTTTGGGTTTCTACTTGTCAAAATGTACTCCAAGTCCAAATTTGGACGAAGTTGGGTTTAGAAGATACTTATGAAGCCTGGAGAGAAGCTGTGTACCTGTGTGGACGAACTGATAAGCGCCCGTGATGCTTGTTGGATGCAAAGCTAGAGGTCCTTCTAGGATCCTTGCAAACACTCACAAAGAAAGCTAGTTAGATCGAACTTAGAATCTATGATGGTCACTCTTAGATCCTAAGACAACTCACTCTAGAATTAGCTTGATCAATACTAATCCAATTAATTGATTTAAATATCAAATCTAAAACAAGATTTGAAAGAAAAAGACAACACCAAAGGGTTGAATAAGCACAAGCTTTTTACTATCGATAATCTAGTTTTGAAGAACATTACAAGCCATTTTATAGGCCAAATGGATGTGAATAGACCAAGAAACTCAAAAGTCATTCAAATACAATTAATTGTAAATTGTAGAAAATAACACCTAGAAACTTGAAACTTAATTGCATACTAAATTATAAGTCAAAATGCAAAACTAGGAATGTAGAAATTCTTCAAATTGCCTTAAATAATTGCTCTAGAATGCAGCAAAGTAGTTATGCACGTTTGACAAGGTTTGACATCACATTTCCCCATGCAGTGCACACTTGACAACATTTCTTCACAAAATCTGCACACTTTTTTTTTACCACCGTGCCATCTTCCAAACGATAGGACTTTTCCCGTGCCATCTCCATGTCATTCTCTTCTTGACTCATCAAACTAACATTATATAAAACTTTGGTCTCAAAATTATTTGTCGGTTCTTGTGAATTTGCTAGTGTTTGAAGATGTAGTGTGAATGCCTCTTGAATCTTCTTTGTCTTTCTTCTTGTAATTGGTCCTTAAGATACATGCAATGGTTCAGTGGTTGAATTCACATCATCTCCCCTTTCTTTAAAAGGATTTGTCCTCAAATCAAGGTCTTCATTTCTCACATCAAAAGGAGTCAAATCAGCCACATTGAAAGTAGAACTTACGTTATACTCACCTCGAAGATCCAATTTGTAGGCATTATCATTGATCCACTCTATCACTTGAAATGGACCATCTCCTCTTGGTTGAAGTTTAGACATCCTTTGATCTAGAACCTTTCCTTTCGTAGATGAACCCAAACCCAATCCCCAGGTTTAAAAATCATTTTCTTTCTCCCTTGGTTCTTGCTATTGATAAGCTTTGGATTCTTCTTTTCAATCCTTTCTTTGACTTCTTTATGCAAATTTTTGATGTATTCTGCCCTTAAAACAGCTGCATCACTAGTAAATATATTAGGTGAAAAGGGTGACAAATCTAACGGAGTCAATGGATTAAAGCCATACATAACTTCAAAAGGTGAACAATGAGTGGTGCTATGTATTGCTCTATTATAAGCAAACTCTACAAAAGGTAGAGTATCCTCCCAAGACTTGAGATTTTTAGACATTAATGACCTAAGCAAAGTTCCCAATGTTCTATTAACCACCTCAGTTTGCCCATCAGTTTGTGGGTGACAAGTTGTTGAAAACAAAAGCTTAGTTCCCAATTTACCCCACAAAACTTTCCAAAAATGACTTAAAAATTTTACATCTCTATCACTAACAATGGTCTTAGGAATTCCATGCAATCTAACCACTTCCCTGAAGAAAAGATTAGCTATGTTAGTAGCATCATCTGTTTTATTACATGGTATGAAATGTGCCATTTTACTAAACCTATCAACTATCACAAAAATGCTATCATGATGTCTCCTAGTCTTTGGTAGTCCTAAAACAAAATCCATGCTAATGTCAACCCAAGGTTCACTAGAAACATCTAAAGGTGTGTAAAGACCATGTGGTTGCGTCTTAGACTTAGCCTCCTTACATTTGAAACATTGTTTGCACACTTTATTCACATCCTTTCTCATTTTCAACCAATAAAAATGTTCAGCCAACATGTTAATTCCCCAAAATGCCCCATTAATCCTCCCCCATGAGCTTCCTTCACAAGCAACTCTCGAATGAAACACTTAGGAATACAAAGTTTTCCTTCCTAAAAAGTATTTCATCAAACACAATATAATCATGCACGTTTTTCCCTTCTAAACATTGAATATATACATCATGAAATTCAGATGTCTCTACTTTGTACAAATCAATCATGTGTTTAAAACCAAGAACTTTTGCACTAAGGAAAAAAACAATGCATACCTTCTTGATAATGCATCAGCCACCACATTATCCTTACCTTTCTTGTAATGAATGACATATGGAAATGTCTCAATGAACTCTACCCATTTAGCATGCCTCTTGTTCAACTTTGTTTGGCTTTTGAGGTGCTTCAAGCTTTCATGATCCGTGTGGATGACAAACTCTTTTGGCCACAAGTAATGTTGCCAAACTTGCAAAGCCCTTACAAGTGCATGTAATTCCTTATCATATGTAGGGTAGCTAAGTTGTGCTCCATTTAGCTTCTCACTAAAGAACATGATTGGCCTCTTTTCTTGCATCAAAATAGCTCCAATCCCTATCCCACTTGCATCACATTCAATTTCAAAAGATTGGTCAAAGTTAGGTAAAGCAAGACAAGGTGCATTAGTTAATTTATCTTTCAATTCATTGAATGCATTTTCTTGCTTTTTTTTCCATTCAAATTTCACATTCAAAATAAGTTCATTCAATGTCGAGGCTATGCTATTGAAATCCTTAATAAACCTTCTATAATTACCAGCCAAACCATGATCTCACCTCGGTTGCATTGGTGGGTGTTGGCCACTCTCGAATAGCCTTGACCTTTTCTTCATCAACTTTCACCCCATCCTTTCCAACAATGAATCCTAAGAAATTGACTTGGTCTAGAGAAAAATTACACTTTTTGAAATTGGCATAAAGCTTTTCTTCTCTAAGTTTAAGCAAAATTGTCTTAACATGCAACATATGTTAATTCAAGTTTTTAGAGTAAACAAGAATATCATCAAAGTATACCACAACAAATTTTCCAATGTATTCTCTAAAAACATGATTCATTAGCCTCATAAAAGTACTTGGTGCATTGGTAAGACCAAATGGCATAACAAGCCACTCATAAAGACCAAATTTTGTTTTGAATGCCATTTTCCACTCATCTCCCACATGCATTCGAATTTGATGGTAACCACTTTTAAGATCAAGTTTTGAAAACAAGTTTGCACCATGTAATTCATCTAGCATGTCATCCAATCTAGGAATAGGATGTCGATACTTTACCGTTATTTTGTTGATGGCTCGACAAGCAACACACATCCTCCATGTTCTATCTTTCTTGGGTACTAAAATGACTGGAACCGAACAAGGACTCATGCTTTCTCGAACATAACCTTTATCCACGAGTTCTTCTACTTGCCTTTGGATTTCCTTGGCCTCGATTGGATTGGTCTTGTAGGCTGCCATATTTGGAAGCATTGCCCCGGGTATGAAGTCAATTTTGTGCTCAATTCCTCTTAAAGGAGGTAGACCTGTAGGTGCATCTTCATGTGGAAACATGTCATTAAATTCCTGCAAAAGAGGCAAACCATCATTAGAGTTAGGTTCAGTTATTAAACACATTCCTTTGCACATAAGTACAAAGTTTGGTGCTTCGAATGAAAACATATTCCCCTCTTCCCCCTTTCTCATAACCAAACTCACACTCTTTCTTTTTTCCTCAAAATCACTCTTTTTTCTCTCTTGGTTTTCACTCATATTTTGCCCCTCACTTTTCTCCTTTTTTTCGCTCTTCTCCTTTAACTTACTTTCTTCTCTCCTCTCTTGATCCTCAAATTCTTTTCTTTTCTTTTCTAATTTCACTTGATCGCATTGTACTTTATATGGAGATAACGGAAGCAAAGTAAACTTCTTCCCATTCAAAGTAAATGTGTACTTGTTCAACAAACCATCATATATGACTTCTCTATCATATTGCCAAGGTCAGCCCAATAACATATCGTATGCATAGGTACTACATCGCAAAGAACCTCATCCTTATATCTTCCCAAAGTAAAAGAAATAAGAACTTATGAGTTTACCTTCAATTCTCCTTTATTTGTTAACCATTGAAGTTTATATGGTTTTGGATGTGGACTAGTAGTGAGCTGCAATCTTTTTATAAGAAAACTACTTATTACATTTGTGCAACTTCCACTATCAATCACCAAGCTACATGGGCTCCTTCAATCAAGCACCTTGTGTGAAATAAGTTCTCCCTTTGATCTTCAACTTTCTCCTCCTTTATCTGCACATTAAGTACTCTTCTTGCAACTAAGGATATGGAGTTACCTTCTTCAATGTACTCATCATTAAAAGCTTCGAATTCTTCCTCAAGGCTGCCACTTTATTTATCACATTCATCTTCTAAATCAATAATTCCATTTCTTATGACCATGACTTTTTTATTGACACAATCTTTGCTCATGTGCCCAAATCCTTTGCACTTCAAACATTGAATGGAACTAGATTTCTCTCTTTCCTCCTTTGAAGTTGCATTCTTTTTAGTATAGGTGCTCCCGATTTCCACTCTTTTAGGAGCCACAAACTTCCCTTTTGCTTCACCCCTATTCACAAAACCATCCTTGTTCATTAGAATTTGAAAAGGTATTAGCTTTAGAAATATACCTCTTGGAATGTTCCTTTTCTTCTCTCAATTGTTCTTCAATTTTGATTGCATAATGATATATATCTTCCATATAGTTGTGGATATCTATCAACGATATGAGCAATTTCTCGATTTAAACCTCCAAGGAATCTAGACATGGTGTCTTCTTCTTCTTCTCGAATATTTGCTCTTTCTATCAAAGTTTTCATCTCTTGATAATATTCAGCTACAGTTTTTGTTCCTTGCCTCAAAACTTGCAATTTAGTTCTCAAATCTCTTTCATAATGTTTGGGAACATACCTATTTCTCATGGCTTCTTTAAGTTCTTCCCAAGTTTCAATGGGATCCTCCTCTTTCCTCCTTCTCTCGGATTTGAGACGTTGATACCAATTTCCCGCATGGTTAGTGAATTCGGCAATGGCAAGTCTCATCTTCTTATTCTCACTGAATGTGTTGCAATCAAACACATGTTCTATCTTCCTTTCCCATTCCAAGTATGCCTCCGCATCCGACGTTCCAAAAAATGGTGGAATTTTGAGCTTGACTCCACTATCTCTATCTTCATGGCGTCTAGGGTGCATATTATTTCTTCCTCTTCCTCTCATGTTTCCTCTTCCTCTAATTTTTCTTTCTTGTTCAACTAAGTAGATTACTCCCTCATCTTCTTGTAAGACCCTTTGTTGTTGTGCCCTTCTTTCTTGTCTATCTTCCCTCATCATTTCCATCATGCCTTGAATTGCTTGAAGAATAGCCATATTAGTATCTTGTACTTGTGGTACTCCTTCACCCTGTGACATTTTAAAGTTAGTAATAAAAGGACCTCACCACACTTCTCACCAATTTCACTCAAGAACACTCGTGCTTATCACTCAAGGGGGCTTTTGGTACTAGGCAAAAGATGTAAGGATTGGCTTATATTTTTGGTGCAATCTCACTAAAAGTTTGATAAAAACCAATTCAAAATGATAGACTCTCACAAGCTAAGACTAGAGTAACTAAACTTAGGCTAAAAATAAAAAAAATCTAGATTTTTTTTTTCAAATGAATGACAAGAAACTTTCATGTGCTTTGGATCTTTGATTTCTTTTCTTCTTTTTTTTTTTTTTTTGCTACAGTTTTTTTTTCTTTTTTTTTTTTTTTGCTAACTTTTTTTTTCCTTGCTGACTTTTGTTTTCTCTTTATGATCTAAGAGCTAATTTGAAGAACTTTTCAAGACAAGTTGTAGTATGTCTTGTTACAAGATGTAAGCAATTGCTATGGAGAAAAAAAAATTGAAATAATGTAAAGATAACACCTTTAAAGTCGGCCAAGTACGATGAACAAATGCTCTGATACCAAATGATAAGTGCCCGTAATGCTTGTTGGATACAAAGCTAGAGCTCCTTCTAGGATCTTTGCAAATACTCACAAATAAAGCTACTTAGATCGAACTTAGAATCTATGATGGTCACTCTTAGATCCTAAGACAACTCGCTCCAGAATTAGCTTGATCAAGACTAATTCAATGAATTGTTTAAATATCAAATCTAAAGCAAGATTTGAAAGAAAAAGACAACACCAAAGGGTTGAATAAGCACAAGTTTTTTACTATCGATAATCATTATAAGCCATTTTATAGGCCAAATGGATGTGGATAGACCAAGAAACTCAAAAGTCATTCAAATACAATTAATTGCAAATTATAGAAAATAATACCTAGAAACTTGAAACATAATTGCATACTAAATTATAAGTCAAAATGCAAAACTGAATGTAGAAAGTCTTCAAATTGTCTTAAATATCTTCTCTAGAAGGCAGCAAAAAAGTTATGCACGTTTGATAAGGTTTGACATCACATTTTCCCATATAGTGCACAGACAACATTTCTTCACAAAATCTGCACACTTTTTTTTGCCATCGTGCCATCTTCCAAACTATAGGACTTTTCCAGTACCATCTTCATGTCATTCTCTTTTTGACTCATCGAACTAACATTATATAAAACTTTGGTCTCAAAATTATTGGTCGGTTCTTGTGAATTTGCTAGTTTTTTAAGATGTAGTGTGAATGCCTCTTGAATTTTCTTTACCTTGCTTCTTGTAATTGGTCCTTAAGGTACATGCAATGGTTCAATGGTTGAATTCACATCACGAACTTTGACACAAATGGTCAAGAAAGAGTTTAGAAAGGATGAACTTTGGGTTTCTATGTTCCGAAATGTGTACTCAGTCCAAATTTGGTCGAAGTTTGGTTTAAAGGTTACTTATGAACCCTGGACAGGAGTTTAGTACCTGTATGAATGAACTTTGTACCAAAAGGACTAGAAAGAGTCCCAAAATGAGAAACTTTGGGTTTCATCTTGTAGAAATTTACCCCAAGTCAAAATTTGGACGAAGTATGGTTCAAAAGGTACTTATAGAAAAGAATTTTGTACCAATGTGGACGAAATTTGGCACAAAGGGTAAAGAAAGAGACTAAAAAGGATGAACTTCGGATTTCTACTTGTTGAAATGTGTTCCAAGTCCATATTTAGAAGAAGTTTGGTTAAAAAGATACTGATGAATCCTGTAGAGGAGTTTTGTACTAGTGTGAACAAACTTACACACAAAAGGTCAAGTAAGAGTCTGAGAACGACGAACTTTTGATTTCTAAATGTCGAAGTCTGCTATATTTATAAATTAGGACGAACTTTGGTTCAAAAGGTACTTATTAACCCTGGAAAAGTGTTTTGTATCTGTGCCGATAAACCTTTGCACAAAATGTAAAGAAATAGTCCGAAAAGGACGAACTTTGGGATTCTACTTGTCGAAATGTTCTCCAAGTCCAAATTTGGATGAAGTTTGGTCCAGAAGATACTTATGAACCCTAGAGAGGAGTTTTTTATCTGTGTGGACGTACTTTAACACAAAAGGTAAAGAAAGAGTCCGAAAAGGACGAACTTTGGGTTTCTCCATTTCGAAATGTGCTCTCAATCCAAATTTGGTCGAAGTTTGGGTTATAAATTACTTATGGATCTTGGACATAAGTTTTGTACTTGTATGGATGAACTTTGAAGAAGTTTGGTTTCAAAGATACTTATGAACCCTGGAGAGGAGTTTTGTACCAGTGTGGACGAACTTTGACACAAAAGGGCAAGAAAGAGTCCACAAAGGACGAACTTTGTGTTTCTACGTATTGAAATGGGCTCCTAGTCAAAATTTGGTTTAAAAGGTACTTGTGAACCCTTAAATATAATTTTGTACCTACGTGGATGAACTTTGGCACAAAGGGTAATGAAAGAGACAAAAAAGGACGAACTTTGCGTAAACTTGTCAAAATGTGCTTCAAGTCCAAATTTGGACGATGTTTGGTTCAAAAGATACTTATGAACCCTAGAGAGGAGTCAAACTTGTGTGGACGAACTTTGATATAGAAGGACAAGAAATAGTTCGCAAAGGACGAAATTTGGGTTTCTACTTTTCGATGTGCTCCAAGTCCAAATTTGGACGATGTTTCGTTCAAAAGAAACTTACGAACCCTGAAGAGGAGTTTTGTACCTATCTGAATGAACTTTTACACAAAAGTTCAAGAAATAGTCCAAAAAAGACGAACTTTGGGTTGAAATGTGCTCTCAGTCCAAATTTTGTCAAAATTTGGTTTAAGAGGTACTTGTGAACCCTAGAATAAAATTTTGTACCTATGTGGATGAACTTTGGCACAAAGGGTAAAGAAAGAGACAAAAAAGGATGAACTTTGTGTGAACTTGTTGAAATGTGCTCTAAGTCCAAATTTGGATGATGTTTGGTTCAAAAGATACTTATGAACCCTGGAGAGGAGTTTTATACCTGTGTGGACGAACTTTGACACAAAAAGAAAAGAAAGAGTCCGCAAAGGACGAAATTTGGGTTACTTGTCGATGTACTCCAAGTCCAAATTTGGGTGATGTTTCGTTCAAAAGAAACTTATGAACCCAAAAGAGGAGTTTTGTACCTGTTAGATAAACTTTGACACAAAAGTTGAAGAAATAGTCCAAAAAGGACGAACTTTGGGTTTTTACGTGTTGAAATGTGCTCTCAGTCCAAATTTTGTCAAATTTTGGTTTAAAAGGTACTTGTGAAACCTAGAATAGAATTTTGTACCTATGTGGATGTCGCACAAAGGGTAAAGAAAGAGACAAAACAGGACGAACTATGTGTTTCTACTTGTTGAAATGTGCTCAAAGTCCAAATTTGGACAAAGTTTGGTTCAAAAGATACTTATGAACCCTGGAGAGGAGTTTTGTACCTATGTGGACGAACTTTGACACAAAAGGTCAAAAAAGAGTCCGCAAAGGATGAACTTTTTATTTCTACGTGTTGAAATGTGCTCTTAGTCCAAATTTGGATGAAGTTTGGTTTAACAGTTACTTATGAACACTGGACAAGAGTTTTGTTATATGGATGAACTTTGGACCAAAAGGTCAAGAAAGAGTCCAAAAATGACGAGCTTTTGGTTTGTACTTGTCGAAATGTGCTTCAAATCAAAATTTGGATGAAGGTTCAAAAGCTTATGAACCCTAAAAAGGAGTTTTGTACCTATGTGGACGAACTTTGGCACAAATGGTAAAGAAAGAGACTAAAAAGGATGAAGTTTTGGTTTCTACTTGTCGAAATGTGCTCCAAGTCCAAATTTGGATGAAGTTTGGTATAAAAGATACTTATGGGAGAGGAGTTTTGTACATGTGCGGACGAACATTGACACAAAAGGTCAAGAAAGTGTCCCCAAAAGATGTTTGGTTCAAAAGATACTTATGAACTCTGGAGAGGAGTTTTGTACCAATGTGGACGAACTTAGACACAAAAGGTCAATAAAGAGTCTGAAAAGGTCGAACATTGGGTTTCTAGATGTCGAAGTCTACTATAATTCCAAATTTCAACGAAGTTTGGTTCAAAAGATACTTAAGAAAGGTCAAGAAAAGGTCAAGAAAGAGTCCGAAAAGGATGAAATTTGTGTTTCTACATGTTGAAATGTGCTCTCAGTCCTAATTTCGTCAAAGTTTGGTTTAAAAGTTACTTGTGAACGTTGGATAATAGTTTTGTACTATATGGATGAAATTCGGACAAAAAGGTCAAGAAAGAGTCCAAAAATGATGAACTTTAGGTTTTTACTTGTTGAAATGTACTCCAAGTCAAAATATGGACGAAGTTTGGTTCAAAAAGTGCTTATGAACCCTAAAAAGGAATTTTGTATCTTTGCGGGCGAACTTTGGCACAAAGGGTAAAGAAAGAGACTATAAATGACGTACTTTGGAATACTTGTCGAAATGAATGTTGAAGAAGTTTGGTTAAAAAGATACTTATGTTCCCTATAGAGGAGTTTTGTACCTATGTGGACAAACTTTGGTTTTCTACTTGTTGAAATGTGCTCTCAGTCCAAATTTGGATGAAGTTTGGTTTAAAAGTTACTTATGAATGATGGACAGGAGTTTTGCACCTGCATGGATGAACTTTGGACCAAAAGGTCAAGATAAAGTAAAAAAAAATGACGATCTTTTGGTTTCTACTTCTGAAATGTGCTCCAAGTCAAAATTTGGATGAAGTTTAGTTCAAAAGGTACTTATGAACCCTGGAAAGGAATTTTGTACCTATGTGGACGAACTTTTGCACAAAGGGTAAAGAAAGAGACTGAAAAGGATGAACTTTGGGTTTCTACTTGTAGAATTGTGCTTAGGTCCAAATTTGAAAGAGGTTTGGTTCAAAAGATACTTATGAACCCTTGAGAGGTGTTTTGTTCCTGTAAACCACGAATTCTACGTTTCCTATATAAGCATGTTTAGCCATGAGGATGTTATATTAATTATTTGATAAGTGGAAAATTTACGGTGTAGGTACAAGGAAATTACAAATGAAGGAAAAAAAAAAGAGAAAGAAGAAGAAAGAAAGGACTAAAGAGGAAGTAACTGAGTTTTGCCAGAAGCACTAAGTGCTGGATGAGGTGGCAGTTTAACCTTTGAACATGGGTGGCGGTAGGAAGTACAAAAGGAAGAGGAACTTCAGAAGGTCGGTTTTGGAAAATCACCTGAGCAAATTAAGTGAGACCAGTGCCATTCGAAATGTACGAGAATGAGAGCGAGATAAGGAAGAGGTGGATCTCGCTAAGGATGAAAATCTCGCTGGTTTTTGCTGAATATCGCTTAAGAAGAGAATCTTGCTAGAAAGTGGCAAATCTCGCTAGAAAGTGGCAAATTTCGCAAGAAAGTGGTAAATCTCGCTGTGGTGAAGTCTTGCTAGTGAAATGAATGATCTCGCTTATGAGGATCTCACTCATGAGAATCTCGCTCATGAGGATAATCTTGCTCATGATGATCATCTTGCTAATAATGCTGAATTTGTTGATGAAAATTTCACTAGTAAGCAAACTATTTGAAGCATTTTGATGAGAATTCTAAGGAATCTAACCGGGAATTATGTTCTTTCAGGCCAAGAGGAGCTAGAGAGGCATATAACCTGTTAAGAGCCCAAACGAGTTGTGAGTGACTAAAATGAACTTAATGCTTTCAATGCTTATGTATAAAAGACCATGTAAGTTACAGTGATGTTGATGATGAATTTGTACTTTCTCAAGCAACAAATGTTTAATGAATTGCATAACATTTCTTCTCTAGCTTGTATATGTTTAAACGCATGCCAAGGTATGTTGTGAATTCATTAAAAAATTTAAGTTCCTATGATTGAAAAGCATGCGTTTTTGGAGGAAGGCTATGATAGTATGAGTCTTTGTGTACATGGTATGCAATTGAGCTTGATTTAATGCTAGGAAATAACCCGGTACTGAAGGACACGGAGAAGGTATCTAGGTAATAGTACCTAAGGTGTTGATGGTACTTAGAAAACTCTACGTGCACGTAGGTAGTTCTGAATGAGAGGTCGAAGTATGGGTCTCCTAGGCCATATATCAGCAAAGAGAGGCCGAAGTATGGGTCTCTTAGCCGGTGACAGACGTTGGGAACTAGAGCGATGTATGCTCGTTCTCAACTAAGGAGTAGTGATGTTTAATTATGTTTAAGAATGTTTATCAATGTTTATGTTTAGAGGAAGTTTCTTGAGATGCTCTTCAATATATTTACATGTTTATAATAATGTAAGGCATGGTGTAATATGATTTTATAGTCACTCACTGTGCTACCAGCTCACAAATTTTCTATGTTTTCCTTTTCCAGGTAGCAGTCAGGTTTCATAAAGTTGATCCTGCTGCTGCTTGCCACTGAAAGGCTCGGCTTGTTAAGAAGAATTTAGGTTGATGGTTTATCTATGTACATATGTTTTGAGAGAGTTCAGAACTTTGTTGTAAATATTTTTCCTGTAAATGTTATGTCATGACTGTTGCATGTGATTATGTAAAATATTATTTAGGGCCTTACGAGGGCGTATTGGTTGTGTACATAAATAATGTTTATCAGGTTGGTACTCAGGTTAGAGGGTTTAAGATGGTAAGTGCTGGCAATGGGTCTAGTAACTGCTACCATCACATCTTCTTCTAGATTAAGAGGGTAATCAGGGAAGGGGTGTGACAGTACCAATGTGGACGAACATAGAAACAAAAGGTCAATAAAGAGTCTGAAAATGACGAACTTTGGGTTTCTACACGTCGAAGTCTGCTATAATTCCAAATTTAGACGAACTTTTGTTCAAAAGGTACTTATGAACCCTGGAAATGAGTTTTGTATGTGTGTGGATGACCCTTGGCACACAATGTCAATAAAGAGTCCGAGAAGGATGAACTTTGGGTTTCTACTTGTTGAAATGTGCTCCAAGTCCAAATTTGGACGAAGTTTAGTTCAAAACATACTTATGAACCCTGGAGAGGAATTTTGTACCTATGTGGACGAACTTTGACACAAAAGGTCAAGAAAGAGTTCGAAAAGGACGAACTTTGGGTTTCTACGTATCGAATTGTGCTCTCAGTCCAATCTTGATTAAAGTTTGGTTTAAAAGTTACTTATGGACACTGGATAGGAGTATTGACCCTGGATAGGCACAAAGAGTTAAGAAAGAGACTAAAAAGGACGAACTTTGGGTTTCTCCTTGTCGAAATGAACCAAGTCCAAATTTGGAAGAAGTTTGATTCAAAACATACTTATGACCCCTAGAGAGGAGTTTTGTACCAGTGTGGACGAACTTAGACACAAAAGAGCAAGAAAGAGTCCGAGAATGACGAACTTTGGGTTTCCATTTGTCCAAATGTACTCCAAGTCCAAATTTGGACGAAGTTTGGTTCAAAAGATACTTATTAACCTTGAAGATGAGTGTTGTACCTATGTGGACGAACTTTGACACAAAAGGTAAAGAAAGAGTTCGTAAAGGACGTTTGGGTTTCTACGTGTCGCAATGTGATTTAGTCCAAATTTCGACAAAATTTGGTTTAAAAATTACTTATGAACCCAGGATAGAAGTTTTGTACCTATATGGATGAACTTTGGACCAAAAGGAGAAAGATCCAAAAATGACAAACTTTAGGTTTCGACATGTCAAAATGTGCTCCAAGTCAACGTTTGGAAGAAGTATGGTTAGAAAGGTACTTATGAACCCTAGAAAAGAATTTTGTACCTATGTGGACGAACTTTGGCACAAAGGGTAAAGAACGAATCTAAAAAGGACAAACTTTTGGTTTTTACTTGTTGAAATGTGCTCTAAGTCCAAATTTGGAAGAAGTTTGGTTCAAAAGATACTTATGAACGCTAGAGAGGAGTTTTGGACCAGGGTGGACGAACATACACACAAAAGGTCAAGAAAGAGTCCGAAAAGGACGAACTTTGGGTTTCTTCACGTCGAAGTCTGCTATAATTCCAATTTTGGATGAAGTTTGGTTCAAAAGGTACATTTGAGCCCTGGAAATGAGTTTGTATCTGTGTGGATGAACTTTGGAACAAAAGGTCAAGAAAGAGTCCGGAAAGGACCAACTTTGGGTTTCTACTTATCGAAATATGCTCCAAATCCAAATTTTGACGAAGTTTGGTTATAAACATACTTATGAACCCTGGAGAGGAGTTTTGTACCTGTGTGGGCGAGCTTTGACATAAAAGGTCAAGAAAGAGTTTGAAAAGGACGAACTTTGGGTTTCTAGGTGTCGAAACATACTCTCAGCCCAAATTTGGTCGAAGTATGGTTCAAAAGATACTTATGAACCTACAAGTGTTTTGTGCCTGTATGGATGAACCTTTGACCAAAAGGGAAAAGAGTCCAAAAACGAGGAACTTTGGGTTTCTACTTGTCAAAATGTCCTCCAAGTCAAAATTTGGACGAAGTTTGGTTCAAAAGATACTTATGAACCCTAGAAAAGAATTTTGTATCTACGTGGACGAACTTTGGCACAAAGAGTAAAGAACGAGACTAAAAATGACGAACTTTTAGTTTTTACTTGTCGAAATGTGCTCTAAGTCCAAATTTGGAAGAAGTTTGGTTCAAAAGATACTTATGAACCCTAGAGACGAGTTTTGGACAAGGGTGGACGAATTTAGACGCAAAACGTCAAGAAAAAGTCCGAAAAGGACAAACTTTGAGTTTCTTCATGACGAAGTCTCCTATAATTCCAAATTTGGACGAACTTTCGTTCAAAAGGTACATTTGAACCTTGGACATGAGTTTTGTATCTGTGTGGATGAACTTTGGAATAAAAGGTAAAGAAAGAGTCAAATTTTGACGAAGTTTTGTTCAAAATTTACTTATGAACCCCGGAGAGGAGTTTTGTATCTGTGTGGACGAACTTTGACACAAAAGGTCAAGAATAAGTCCAAAATGGACTAACATTGGGTTTCTACGTGTCGATATGTGCTTTCTTTCCAAATTTGATAGAAGTTTGGTTTAAAAGTTACTTGCGAACCCTAGACAGGAGTTTTGTACCTGTATGGATGAACTTTGGAACAAAAGGTCAAGAAAGAGTCCAAAAATGACGAATTTTGAGTTTCTAGTTTTCGAAATGTGCTCGGAAGTCAAAATTTTAGAAAGGAATTTTGTACCAACGTGGACGAACTTTTTCACAAAGGGTAAAGAAAGACTAAAAATGACGAACTTTGGGTTTCTACTTGTCGAAATGTGCTCTTAGTCCGAATTTGGAAGAAGTTTGGTTCATAAAATATGAAACCTGGAGAGAAGTTTTGTACCAATGTAGACGAACTCAGACACAAAAGGTCAAGAAAGAGTAAAAAAAGGAACTTTGGGTTTCTACACGTCGAAGTCATCTATAATTCCAAATTTGAATGAAGTTTGCTTGAAAAGGTACTTATGAACCCTAGAAGTGAGTTGTGTACATGTGTGGATGACCCTTGGCACAAAATGTTAAGAAAGAGTTCGAAATTACGAACTTTGGGTTTCTACTTATCAAAATGTGCTCCAAGTCCAAATTTGGACAAAGTTTGGTTAAAAAGATACTTATGAACCCTGGAGAGGGGGTTTGTACCTGTGTGGACGAACTTTGACACAAAAGGTCAAGAAAGAGTTAGAAAAGGATGAACTTTGGGTTTCTACATGTCAAAATGTGCTCTTGGCCAAATTCAAATGAAGTTTGGTTTACAAGTTACTAATGAACCCTAGACAGGAATTTTGTGCCTGGATGGACGAACTTTGGGTTTCTACTTGTCAAATTGTGCTTCAAGTCAAAATTTGGGCAAAGTTTTATTCAAATGGTACTTATATACCCAAGAAAGAAATTTTGTACCTATGTGGAAGAACTTTGGCATAAAGGTAAGGAAGACACTAAAAGGAAAGAACTTTGGGTTTCTACTTGTTGAAATGTGCCCCAAATCAAAATTTTGAAGAAGTTTGGTTCAAAAGTTAATTCTGAAGCCTGGGGTAGAGTTTTGTATCATTGTGGGTGAAGTTAGACACCAAATGTCAAGAAAGAGTTTGAAATAGATGAAATTTGGGTTTTTACATGTCGAAGTTCGCTATAATTCCAAATTTGGATGAACTTTGGTTCAAAAGATACTTACGAACCCTGGAAAGGAATTTTGTACTTGTGTGGATGATCTAAGCACAAAATGTCAAGAAAGAGTCCTAAAAGGACAGACTTTGGGTATCTACTTATTGAAATGTGCTTCAAGTCCAAATTTGTATAAAGTTTTGTACAAAAGAAGTATGACCCCTTGAGAGGAGTTTTGGACATATGTGGACGAACATTGACACAAAAGGTCAAGAAGAGTCCTCAAATGACGAACTTTGGGTTTCTACGTATTGAAATGTGCCCTTAGTCCAAATTTTGTCGAAGTTTGGTTTAAAAGTTACTTATGAACGTTGGAAAATAGTTTTGTACCTGTATGGATCAACTTTGGACCAAAAGGTCAAGAAAGAGTCCAAAAATGACAAACTTTGGGTTTTTACTTGTCGAAATGTGCTCCAAGTCAAAATTTGGATGAAGTTTGGTTCAAAAGATACTTATAAACCCAAGAAAGGAGTTTTGTACCAGTATGGATGAACTTAGACACAAAAGGTCAAGAAAGATTCCGAAAAGGACGAACTTTGGGTTTCTACACGTCGAAGTCTGCTATAATTCAAAATTTGGATGAACTACCTTTTGAACCCTGGAAAGGAGTTTTGCATCTGTGTGGATGAACTTTGGATCAAAATGTCAAGAAAGAGTTCGAAAAGGTCAAACTTTGGGTTTCTATTTGTCGAAATGTTCTCCAAGTCCAAATTTGGACGAAGTTTTGTCAAAAATTACTTATGAACCCTGGAGTGGAGTTTTGTACCTGTGTGGACGAACTTTGACACAAAAGGTCAAGAAAAAGTTTGAAAAAGGATGAACTTTGAGCTTCTATGTAATTTTGCTCTCATTCAAAATTTGGTCGAAGTGTGGTTTCAAAGTTACTTGCGAACCCTAGACAGGAGTTTTGTACCTATATGGATGAACTTTGGACCAAAAGATTATGAAAGACTCCAAAAATGATGAATTTTGAGTTTCTATTTGTCGAACTGTGCTCAGAAATCAAAATTGTTGGAATGTATCAGCAGCAGCGGAAGCACAAGGATCATCTAAGCACTCTAATTCACTAATTTTGACAAAATATAAAGCATGCTCTTGCAGAAAACAAATGAGTTCCAAGACATACCTCTTGTAGAACTTCTTCAAAGCTCCTTCTCCAGCTGCTATCTTCTCCAAATCTTGTTGCAGACCACCTCAAGATCTTCCTCACTATTCTCTTAGTGCTCTAGACTGAGTTGTGGAACTCAAAACAAGCTTGAATCAAGGGATGAAGGAGAAATGCTCATTGTAGTAATCTTATTGAAGAACCCTTTCTTCAACCCAAATTTTCTCTAAAATTCTCTATAGATTGCATGCCCGATTTTCACTCCAATCTCTTCATTATATTGCAGATCCACATGCAAAGGAGAGAGTTGCATGAGTTGCAGCTCATGCTTGGAGAAGACAAGGAAAAGTTGAATGCATTTTATGTGAGCAACTTGAAAGATGGATAATGGAAAATAAACTTTTTCTATTTTTGTGTTTTGTTTTCTCTTTTCAATTTTATCTCAAAAATCAAAATTTGATTTCAAAATTCATTTTGATTTTAAAACTGAAAAATAAAATTAATTTCATAAATTAATTCTAAATAAAACTTAATTAATTTAATATCAAATATTAAATTAATTTTAACACATATCCATCTTTGTATATTTAAATCATATTTAAACATATAAATTCTCCTATTCCGTGTAATTCTCAAATTAAACACGTAATTACATCTCATATAATTACTAATTCCCTTAATTCTAATTTGAACGTTTCAAATTAACTTATCACGCTATTCTAGAGCTAGTCCGTTACGAGCTTGTAGGCGAACCTCGCGGACCTATAGATCATGGGCTCCAACGATCTGTGATTAATTGGCTAAACCCATTAGACCAGATTAATCCCCATTCTTAACTAATGGGTTACTCCACTAAAGACCACAGTTGCACTCCCCTCACTATATATATATTATGTCCACATGATTTAACCATAATCAGCAAGTCGACCCTTCACAGGTTGCTCGTAATAATGGCTGGGTCAAATATCTGTTTTACCCCCAAGATTACGTCTTATTCCTCAAGTCCCTACTAATCATCTAATGAACAATTGGATTGTAATCCAATCACTAAACCAAACTCTCTCAACCCAGTGAGAGGGTGGGGCCCCTTGTTCAAGACCTAGATTTAGTACTTGAGAGAACAACCTTTCTCCTATCCCTAAATCGGATAGGCGTGAACTCCGTCTTGCACCCTATGTCTCCAACTATCTATCCGATCTTATCCTTGAAATGAGAGTCTTATTGAGCGGGCACTGTTGAGCCAACCCTCACCTATGCAAATCTAAGGGCAATCCTGAATAAACAGGAGTTCATAGTTAACTCAGGATTAAGATCAAGTTATCTAGGTTATCTAGGTGAAATAGTCAGTCTTATACAGTAAACAACGTTATAAAGTAAAAGTGACTTATTTCTTGGTCTTGATTTTATGCAAACTCATTGCACAGGACGCCCTCGCTCTTCATGTCATAACATGTATGAATTAGGATCACATCGTATGTAGCACTTTACAACTCTTTGTAACAACTACAGAGTAGGCCGCATCCAATGGTGTTACCA
>NC_143478.1:52627124-52740991 GCF_027475165.1 Benincasa hispida | reverse complement strand
AGTTTGCTCAAAAGGTACTTTGAGCCCTAGACAGAAGTTTTGTACCATTGTGGACGAACTGAGGCACAAAAGGTCAAGAAAGAGTCCGAAAAGAACGAGCTTTGGATTTCTACAAGTGTAAGTCTGCTATGACCAAAAATTTGGACGAAGTTTGGTTCAAAAGGGTACTTTTGAACCCTAGAAAGTAGTGTTGCACCATTGTGGACGAACCTAGGCACGAAAGTTCGAGAAAGCGTCCGGAAAGGACGAACGTTGGTTTTCTACAAATGGAAGTCTGCTATGACTAAAAATTTGGACACGATTTTTGTTCAAAATGTATTGATGAACCCTAGAAAGTAGTTTTGTACCATTGTGGACGAACATGGGCACAAAAGGCCGAGAAAAAGTCCGAAACGACGAACTTTTGATTTCTACAAGGTGAAGTCTTCTATGACTAAAAGTTTGGTTCAAAAGGTACTTTTAAACCCTAGAAAGTAGTTTTGTACCATTGTGGACGAACTTAGGCACAAAAGGTCGAGAAAGAGTTCGAAAAGAACGAACTTTGGATTTCTACAAGTGTAAGTCTGCTATGACCAAAATTTTGGTTCAAAGGGTACTTATGAACCCTGGAAAGTTGTTTTGTACCATTGTTGACGAACTTAGGCACAAAAGGTCGAGAAAGAGTCGGAAAAGGACGAACTTTGCATTCCTACAAGTGGAAGTCTTCTATGAATAAAAATTTGGACGATGTTTGGTTCAAAAGGTACTTTTGAACTCTGGAAAGTAGTTTTGTACTTATGAGCCCTGGAAATTAGTTCTATACCATTGTGGACGTACTTAGGCAAAAAAAGGTCGAGAAAGAATCTGAAAAGGACGAACTTTGGATCTCTACAAGTAGAAGTTTTCTATGACTAAAAATTTGGACAATGTTTGGTTCAAAAACTACTTATGAACCCTGGAAAGTAGTTTCGTACCATCGTTGACGAACTTAGGCACAAAAGGTCGAGAAAGAGTCGGAGAGGGATGAACTTTGGATTTTTTCTATGTGAAGTCCTGCCATGCCTACAAATTGGACGAACGTTTGGCTTCAAAAGGTACTTATGAAACCTGGAAAGTAGTTTTCGTATCATATGAGGCGAACTTAGGCACAAAAGTCGAGAAAGATCCGAAACGACGGACGAACTTTGAGTTTTTACAAGTGGAAGTCTTCTATGACGAAAAATTTGACGAAGTTTGGTTGAAACGACTTATGAACCTGGAAATTTAGAGTTTCCGTACCACTGTGGGGACGAACTTAGGCACAAAAGGTCGAGAGAGAGTCCGAAACGGACGAACTTTGGAGTTCTACGAGTGGAAGTCTGGTATGACTAAAAATTTGGACGACGTTTGGTTCAAAAGGCACGTACTTACACCCTGTAGAGAAGTTTTGCAGCATATTGGACGAACTTGGGCACAAAAGGTCGAGAAAGAATCCGAAAAGAACAAACTTTGGATTTCTACAAGTGGAAGTCTGCTATGACTAAAAATTTGGACGGAGTTTGCTCAAAAGGTACTTTGAGCCCTAGAAAGAAGTTTTGTACCATTGTGGACGAACTGAGGCACAAAAGGTCAAGAAAGAGTCCGAAAAGAACGAGCTTTGGATTTCTACAAGTGTAAGTCTGCTATGACCAAAAATTTGGACGAAGTTTGGTTCAAAAGTGTACTTTTGAACCCTAGAAAGTAGTGTTGCACCATTGTGGACGAACCTAGGCACGAAAGTTCGAGAAAGCGTCCGGAAAGGACGAACGTTGGTTTTCTACAAATGGAAGTCTGCTATGAATAAAAATTTGGACACGGTTTTCGTTCAAAATGTATTGATGAACCCTAGAAAGTAGTTTTGTACCATTGTGGGACGAACATGGGCACAAAAGGCCGAGAAAAAGTCCGAAAACGACGAACTTTTGATTTCTACAAGGTGAAGTCTGCTATGACTAAAAGTTTGGTTCAAAAGGTACTTTTAAACCCTAGAAAGTAGTTTTGTACCATTGTGGACGAACTTAGGCACAAAAGGTCGAGAAAGAGTTCGAAAAGAACGAACTTTGGATTTCTACAAGTGTAAGTCTGCTATGACCAAAAATTTGGACGAAGTTTGGTTCAAAAGGTACTTATGAACCGTGGAAAGTAGTTTTGTACCATTGTGGACGAGCTTAGGCACAAAAGGTTAAGAAAGAGTTTGAAAAGTACGAACATTGGATTTCTACAAGTGGAAGTCTACTATGACTAAAAATTTCGATGAAGTTTGGTTCAAAAGGTATTTATGAACCCAGGAAATGTGGTTTATACCATTGCTATGACTAAAAATTTAAATGAAGTTTGGCGGCAAACATACTTATGAACCGTGGAAAGTAGTTTTGTACCATTGTGGATGAGCTTAGGCACAAAAGGTCTAGAAAGAGTCCGGAAAGGACGACACATTAGATTTCTACAAGTGAAAATCTGCTATGACTAATACTTTGGATGAATTTTTGTTCAAAAGGTACTAATGTATCCTTGAAAGTAGTTTTGTACCATCGTGGACGAACTTAGGAACAAAAGTACGAGTAAGAGTCTGAGAAGAACGAATTATGGATTTCTAAAAGTGGAAGTCTGCTATGACTTAAAATTTGGACCAAGTTTGGTTCAAAAGGTACTTATGAAGCCTGGAAAGAAGTTTTGTACCATTGTGGACGAACTTAGGCACAAAAGGTCGAGAAAGAGTCCGAAACGGACGAACTCTAGAATTCTACAAGTGAAAGTCTACTATGACTAAACATTTGGACGAAGTTTGGTTCAAAAGGTACTTTTGAACCCTGGAAAGTAGTTTTGTACTATTGTGGATGAACTTAGGCAATAAAGGTTGAAAAAAAGTCCGAAATGAACAAACTTTGGATTTCTACAAGTGGAAGTCTGCTATGACTATAAATTTGGACGTAGTTTGGTCAAAAGGTACTTATGAATCCTGAAAAGTTGTTTTGTACCATTGTGGATGAACTTAGGCACAAAAGGTCGAGAAAGAGTTAAAAAAACAAACGTTGGATTTCTATAAGTTGAAGTCTTCTATGACTAAAAATTTGGACGAAGTTTGCTCAAAAGGTACTTTGAACCTTAGAAAGAAGTTTTGTATCATTGTGGACGAACTTAGGCACAAAAGGTCGAGAAAGAGCCCGAAATGAATGAACTTTAGATTTCTAAAAGTTGAAGTCTGCTACGACTAAAAATTTGGGCGAAGTTTGGTTCAAAAGGTACTTTAAACCCTAGAAAGTAGTTTTGTACCATTATGGACGAACTTAGGCCCAAAAGGTCGAGAAAGAGTCCGAAAAGGACGAACTTTGGATTTCTACAAGTGGCAGTCTTCTATGACTAAAAATTTAGATGAAGTTTGGTTCAAAAGATACTTATGAACCCTGGAAAGTAGTTATGTACCTTTTTGGACGAACATAGGCAAATAAGGTCGAAAAAGAGTCTGAAAAGAACGAACTTTGGATTTCTACAAGTTGAAGTCTGTTATTACTAAAAATTTGGACAAAGTTTAGTTCAAAAGGTACTAATGAACCCTTGAAAGTAGTTTTGTACCATCGTGGACGAACTTAGGCACAAAAGTACAAGAAAGAGTCCGAAAAGAATGAACTGTGGATTTCTACAAGTGGAAGTCTGCTATGACTAAAAATTTGTACGAACTTTGGTTCAAAAGGAACTTATGATCCCTAGAAAGTAGTTTTGTACTATTGTGATGAACTTAGGCACAAAAGGTCGAGAAAGAATCTGAAACGGACGAACTTTGGAGTTCCATAAGTGGAAATCTGGTATGACTAATAATTTGGACGAAGTTTGGTTCAAAAGGTGCTTATGAACCCTAGAAAGTAGTTTTGTACCATTGTGGACGAACTTAGGCAAAAAAGGTCGAGAAAGAGTTCGAAAAGAACGACCTTTGGATTACTACAAGTACAAGTGCTAAGTTGACCACAATGGTACAAAACTACTTTCCAGGATTCATAACTACCGTTTGAACCAAACTTCGTCCAAATTTTTTGTTAAACTAGACTTCCACTTGTAGAACTCCAAAGTTCGTCCGTTTCGGACTCTTTCTCGACCTTTTTTGCCTAAGTTTGTCCACAATGCTACAAAACAACTTTCTAGGGTTCATCAGTACCTTTTGAACCAAACATCGTCAAAATTTTTAGTCAGAGCAGACTTCCACTTGTAGAAATAAAAAGTTCGTTCTATTCAGACTCTTTCTCGACCTTTTGTGTCTAAGTTCGTTCACAATGGTACAAAACTACTTTCTAGGGTTCATAATTATCTTTTGAACCACGCTTCGTCCAAATTTTTAGTCATAGCAGACTTTCGCTTGTAGAAATCCAAAGTTCGTTCTTTTCAGAATCTTTCTCGACCTTTTTTGCCTATGTTTGTCCGCAATGGTACAAAACTACTTTCCAGGGTTCATAAGTACCTTTTGAACCAAACTTCGTCCAAATTTTTAAACATTGCAGACTTCCACTTATAGAAATCCAGAGTTCGTTCTTTTCGGACTCTTTCTCGACATTTCGTGCCTAAGTTCGTACCGCCATTGCAGACTTCCACCTAAAGAAATCCAAAGTTTGTCCTTTTCGGACTCTTTCTCGACATTTCTTTTCTAAGTTCGTCCACAATAGTACAAACTACTTTTCAGGGTTTAGAAGTACCTTTTGTACCAAAGTTCGTCCAAATTTTTAGTCATAGGAAACTTCGACTTGTAGAAATCCAAAGTTCATTCTATTCGAACTCTTTCTCGACCTTTTGTGCCTAAGTTCGTCAACAATGGTACAGAACTACTTTCTAGGGCTCATAAGTACCTTTTGGACCAAACTTCGTCCAAATGTTTAGTCATAGCAGACTTCCACTTGTAAAAATCCAAAGTTTGTTCTTTTCGAACCTTTTCTCAACCTTTTGTGCCTACGTTCGTCCATAATGGTACAAAACTTCTTTGTAGGATTCAAAGTAATTTTTAAGCAAACTTCGTCCAAATTTTTAGTCATAGTAGACTTCCATTTGTAGAAATCCAAAGTTTGTCCTTTTCAGACTCTTTCTCGACCTTTTGTGCCTAAGTTCGTCCACAATGGTACAAAACTACTTTCCAGGGTCCATAGGTACTTTTGCACCAAACTTCGTCCAAATTGCGTCCTTTTCGGACTATTTCTCGACCTTTTGTGCCTAAGTTCGTCCACAAATGTACAAAACTACTTCAAGGGTTTAAAGTACTTTTTGAACCAAACTTCCTCCAAATTTTTAGTCATAGTTGACTTCAACTTGTAGATATCCAAATTTCATTCTTTTCGGACTTTTTCTCGACCTTTTGTGCCTAAGTTCGTCCACAATGGTATAAAACTACTTTCTGGGGTTTAAAGTACCTTTTGAACCAAACTTCGTCCAAATTTTTAGTCATAGACAACTTCCACTTGAAGAAATCCAAAGTTCGTTCCTGTCAGACTTTTTCTCGGCCTTTTATCCTACGTTCGTTAACAATGGTACAAAACTACTTTTCAGGGTTCATAAGTACCTTTTGAACCAAACTTCGTCCAAATTTTTAGTCATAGCAGACTTCCACTTGTAGAAATCCAAAGTTCCTTCTTTTCGGACGCTTTCTCGACCTTTTGGGCCTAGGTTCGTCCATATTGGTACAAAACTACTTTGAAGGGTTCTTAAGTACCTTTTGAACTAAACTTCATCCAAATAAAGTCATAGCAGACTTCCACTTGTAGAAATCCACAGTTCGTTCTATTCGGACTTTTTCTCGTAATTTTGTGCTTAAGTTTGTCCACGATGGTACAAAACTACTTCAAGCATTTATAAGTACCTTTTGAACCAAACTTCGTCTAAATTTTTAGTCATAGTCCACTTGTAGAAATCAAAAGTTCGTCCTTTTCAGACTCTTTCTCGACCAAGTTCCTAAGTTCGTCCACAATGGTACAAAACTACTTTCTAGGCTTCATAAGTACCTTTTGAACCAAATTTCATCCAAATTTTTAGTCATAGCAGACTTCAACTTATAGAAATCCAAAGTTCGTTCTTTTCGGACTCTTTCTCGAGCTATTGTGCCTAAGTTCGTCCACAATGGTACAAAACTACTTTCGAGGGTTCATAAGTATCTTTTGATCCAAACTTCGTCCAAATTGTTTTTTTATTAGAAGACTTCCACTTGTAGAAATCCAAACTTCGTCATGTGCTTGCTTTCTTGACCTTTTGTGCCTAATTTTATCCACAATGGTACAAAACTACTGTCCAGGGTCCATAAGTACCTTTTGAACAAAACTTCATCCAAATCTTTAATAATAGCAAATTTCCACGTGTAGAAATCCAAAGTTCGTCCTTTTCAGAGTCTTTCTCGACCCTTTGTGCCTAAGTTCGTTCACAATGGTACAAAACTACTTCTAGGGTTTAAAGTACTTTTTGAACCAAACTTCCTCCAAATTTTTAGGCATAGTTGACTTCAACTTGTAGAAATCCAAATTTCAATGTTTTAGGACTTTTTCTCGACCTTTTATGCCTAAGTTCGTCCACAATGGTATAAAACTACTTTTTGGGGTTTAAAGTACCTTTTGAACCAAACTTCGTCCAAATTTTTAGTCATAGACTACTTCCACTTGAAGAAATCAAAAGTTCGTTCCTGTCGGACTCTTTCTCGACTTTTTATCCCTACGTTCGTCAACAATGGTACAAAACTAATTTTCAGGGTTCATAAGTACCTTTTGAACCAAACTTCGTCCAATTTTTTGTAATAGCAGACTTCCACTTTAAATCCAAAGTTCGACGGACTCTTTCTCAATGGTACAATACTACTTTCCATGGTTCATAAGTACCTTTTGAACCAAATTTGTTCCAAATTTTTAGTCATAGCAGACTTCCACTTGTAGAAATCCAAAGTTCGTTCTATTCGGACTCTTTCTCGACCTTTTGTGCCTAAGTTCGTCTACAGTGGTTCAAAACTACTTTCTAGGGTCCATAACTACCTTTTGAACAAAACTTCAACCAAATTTTAAGTCATAGGAGACTTCCTCTTGTAGAAATACAAAGTTTGTCCTTTTCGAACTCTTTCTCGACCTTTTGTGCCTAAGTTCGTCTGCAATGGTTCAAAACTAATTTCTAGGGTTTAAAGTATCCTTTGAACCAAACTTCGTCCAAAATTTTAGTCATAGCAGATTTCCACTTGTAGAAATCTAAAGTTCGTTCTTTTCGGACTCTTTCTTGACCCATTGTGGCTAAGTTCGTCCACAATTTTGCAAAACTTTTTTCCCGGGTCCATAAGTACCTTTTGAACCAAACTTCGTCAAAATGTTTAGTCATAGCAGACTTCCACTTGTAGAAGTCAAAAGTTCATTCTTTTTGGACTCTTTCTCGACCTTTTGTGCCTATTTTCGTCAACGATGGTAAAGAACTACTTTTCAGGGCTCATAAGTACCTTCTGAACCAAACATCGTTTAAATGTTTAGTCATAGCAGACTTCCATATGTAGAAATTCAAAGTTCATTCTTTACGGACCTTTTCTCAACCTTTTGTGCCTAAGTTCGTCCACAATGGTACAAAACTTCTTTCCAAGGTTCATAAGTACCTTTTGAACACAACTTCGTCCAAATTTTTAGTCATAGCAGACTTCAACTTGTAGAAATCCAAAATTTGTCCTTTTCGGACTATTTCTCGACCTACCGTGCCTATGTTCATCCGCAATGGTACAAAACTACTTTCTAGGGTTCATAAATACCTTTTGAACCAAACTTCGTCCAAATTTTTAGTCATAGCAGACTTCTACTTGTAGAAATCCAAAGTTCATTCTTTTCGGACTGTTTCTCGACCTTTTGTCCCTAAGTTCGTGAACAATGGTACAAAACTACTTTTAAGGGTTCATAAGTACCTTTTGAACTAAACATCGTCCAATTTTTTAGTCATAGCAGACTTCCACTTGTAGAAATCCAAAGTTCATTCTTTTCAGACCCTTTTTCGACCTTATTTGCCTATGTTCATCCACAAAGGTACAAAACTACTTTCCAGGGTTGATACTTACCTTTTGAACCAACCTTCGTCCAAATGTTTAGTCATAAAAGACTTCCACTTGTAGAAATCCAAAGTTCGTCCTTTTCGGACTCTTTCTCGACCTTTTGGGCCTACGTTCGTCCACAATGATACAAAACTACTTTCTAGGGTTTAAAGTACCTTTTGAACCAAACTTCGCCCAAATTTTTAGTCGTAACAAACTTCAACTTTTAGAAATCCAAAGTTCATTCATTTCAGGCTCTTTCTCGACCTTTTGTGCCTAAGTTCGTCCACAATGGTACAAAACTTCTTTCTAGAGTTCAAAGTACCTTTTGAGCAAACTTCGTCCAAATTTTTAGTCATAGCAGACTTCAACTTGTAGAAATTCAACGTTTGTTTTTTTTAACTCTTTCTCAACGTTTGTGCCTAAGTTCATCCACAATGGTACAAAACAACTTTCCAGGATTCATAAGTACCTTTTGACCAAACGACGTCCAAATTTGTAGTCATAGTAGACTTCCACTTGTAGAAATCCAAAGTTTGTTCTTCTCGGACTCTTTCTCGACCTTTATTGCCTAAGTTCGTCCACAATAGTACAAAACTACTTTCCAGAGTTCATAAGTACCTTTTGAACCAAATTTCGTCCAAATTTTTAGTCATAGCAGACTTCCACTTTTAGAGATCCAAAGATCGTTCTTTTCAGACTATTTCTCGACCTTTTGTGCCTAAGTTCGTCCACATTGGAACAAAACTTCTTTCCAGGGTTCATAAGTACCTTTTGAATCAAACTTTGTCAAAATTTTTAGTCATAGCAGACTTCTTCTTGTACAAATCAAAAGTTCGTCCTTTTCGGACTCTTTCTCGACCTTTTGTGCCTAAGTTCGTCCACAATGGTAAAAACTAATTTCAAGGGTTCATATGTACCTTTTGAACTAAACATCGTCCAAATTTTTAGTCATAGCAGACTTCCACTTGTAGAAATCCAAAGTTCGTTCTTTTCGGACTCTTTCTCGACCTTTTGTGCCTAAGTTCATCCACACTGGTTCAAAACTACTTTCCTGGGTTCATAAGTACGTTTTGAACCAAACTTCGTCCAAATTTTTATTCATAAAAGACTTCCACTTGTAGAACTCAAAAGTTCATCCTTTTCGGTCTCTTTCTCGACCTATCGTGCCTACGTTCGTCTACAATGGTACAAAACTACTTTCCAGGGTTCATTAGTACCTTTTGAACAAAACTACTTTCCAGGGTTCATAAGAACCACGCTTCGTCATAATTTTTAGTCATAGCATACTTGTTCTGAAGTTCGTTCTTTTTGGACTCTTTCTCTACCTTTTGTGCCTAAGTTCGTCCACGATAGTACAAACTAGTTTCAAGGGTTCATAAGTACCTTTTGAACGTATCTTCGTCCAAATTTTCAGTCATAGCAGACTTCCACGTGGAGAAATCCAATGTTCGTTCTTTTCTGACTCTTTCTCGACCTTTTGTGCCTAAGTTCGTCCACAATGGTACAAAACTACTTTGCAGGGTTCATAAGTACCTTTTGAACCAAACTTCGTCCAAATTTTAGTCATAGCAGACTTCCTCTTGTAGAAATCAAAAGTTTGTCCTCTTCGGTCTCTTTCTCGACCTTTCGTGCCTACGTTCGTCCACAATGGTACAAAACTACTTTCCAGGGTTCATTAGTACCTTTTGAACAAAACTTCGTCTAAATTTTTAGTCATAGAACACTTCCACTTGTAGACATCCAAAGTTCGTGCTATTCGGACTCTTTCTTGATCTTTTGTGCATAAATTCGTCCACAATGGTACAAAACTATCTTTAAGGTTTCATAAGTACCTTTTGAACCAAACTTCTTCCAAATTTTTTGTCATGGAAAACTTCCACTTATAGATATCCATAGTTCGTTTTTTTTTTACTCTTTTGACCTTTCGTGCCTAAGTTCGTCCACAATGGTTCAAAACTACTTTCCAGGGTTTAAAAGTACCTTTTGAACCAAACTTCGTCAAAATTTTTAGTCATAGCAGACTTCCACTTATAGAAAGCCAAAGTTTGTCCTTTTCAGACTGTTTCTCGATCTTTTGTGCCTACGTTCGTCCACAATGTTATAAAACTAATTTCTAGGGTTCATAAGTACCTTTTGAACCAAACTTCGTCCAAATTTTGAGTCATAGAAAACTTCCTCTTGTAGAAATCAAAAGTTCGTCCTTTTCGGACTCTTTCTCGACCTTTCGTGCCTAGCTTCGTCAACAATGGTGCAATACTATTTTCCAGGGTTCATAAGTACGTTTTGAACCAAACTTCGTCCAAATTTTTAGTCATAGCAGACTACCACTTGTAGAAATCCAAAGTTCTTCCTTTTCGGACTCTTTCCCGACATTTTATGCTTATGTTCGTCAACAATGTACTTTCCAGGGTTCATAAGTACTTTTTGAACCAAACTTCATCGAAATTTTTAGTCATTGCAGACTTCAGCTTGTAGAAATCCAAAGTTCGTACTCTTCGGGCTCTTTCTCGACCTTTCTGTCCTATTTTCGTCCACAATGGTACAAAACTACTTTCCAGGGTTCATAAGTACCTTTTTAACAAAACTTCATCTAAATTTTTAGTCATTGCGGACTTCCACTGCTAGATATATAAAGTTCGTTCTTTTCAGACTCTTTCTCGACCTTTCGTGCCTAAGTTCGTCCACAATGATACAACATTACATTCCCGGGTACATTAGTGCCTTTTGAACCAAACTTCGTCCAAATTTTTAATCATAGCAGACTTCCACTTGTAGAAATCCAAAGTTCCTTCTTTTTGGACGCTTTCTCGACCTTTTGTGCCTAGGTTCGTCCATATTGCATTAAACTACTTTTAAGGGTTCTTAAGTACCTTTTGAACTAAACTTCATCCAAATTTTTAGTCATAGCAGACTTCCACTCGTAGAAATCCAAGTCCTTCTTTTCAGACTCTTTCTCGACCTTTTGTGCCTAAGTTCGTCCACAATGGTACAAAACTACTTTCCAGGGTTCATAAGTACCTTTTGAGCCAAACTCCGTCCAAATTTTTAGTCATAGAATACTTCCACTTGTAGAAATCAAAAGTTTGTTCTTTTCGGACTCTTTCTCGACCTTTTTTGACTAAGTTCGTCCAAAATGGTACAAAACTATTTTCCAGGCTTCATTAGTACCTTTTGAACCAAACTTCGTCCAAATTTATAGTCATAGCAGACTTTCACTTGTAGAAATCCAAAGTTCATCCTTTTCGGACTCTTTCTCGATATTTTGTGCCTAAGTTCGTCCACACCAGTACAAAACTACTTTCTAGGATTCATAGGTACCTTTTGAACCAAATTTCGCCCAAATTTTTAGTCATAGAAGACTTTAACTTGTAGAAACCCAAAGTTTATTCTTTTCGGACTCTTTCTCGATATTTTCTGCCTACGTTCGTCCACAATGGTACAAAACTACTTTCCAGGGTTCATAAGTACTTTTTGACCAAATTATGTCCAAATTTTTAGTCATAGCAGATTTCCACTTGTAGAAATCCAAAGTTCGTACTTTGCAGATTCTTTCTCGACCTTTCGTGCCTAAGTTCGTCCACAATTGTGCAAAACTACTTTCCAGGGTTCATAAGTACCTTTTGAACCAAATTTTCTCCAAATTTTTAGTCATAGCAAACTTACACTTGTAGAAATCCAAAGTTCGTTCTTTTCGGACTATTTCTCGACTTTTTGTGCCTAAGTTCGTCCACAATGGTACAAAACTACTTTCTAGGGTTTAAAATACTTTTGATCCAAATTTTTAGTCATAGTAGACTTCCACCTGTATAAATCTAAAGTTCGTCCGTTTCGGAGTTTTTCTCGACCTTTTATGCCTAAGTTCGTCCACAATGGTACAAAACTACTTTCCAGGGTTCATGAGTACCTTTTGAACCAAACTTCATCCAAATTTTTAGACGTAGCAGACTTCCATTTGTATAAATCAAAAGTTTGTCCTTTTCGGACTCTTTCTCGACCTTTTATTGCCTAAGTTCATCCACAATGGTACAAAACTACTTTCCAGGGTTCATAAGTACCTTTTGAACCAAACTTCATCCAAATTTTTAGTCATAGCAGACTTCCACTTGTAGAAATCCAATGTTTGTTCTTTTCAGACTCTTTCTCGACCTTTTGTACCCAAGTTCGTGCACAATGGTACAAAACTACTTTCCAGGGTTCATAAGTGCCTCTTGACCAAAAGTATGTCCAAATTTTTAGTCATAGCAGACTTCCACTTGTAGGAATCCTAAGTTGTTTCTTTTCGGACTCTCTCTCAACCTTTATCGCCTATGTTTGTCCACAATGGTACAAAAGTAGTTTCCAGAGTTCATAAGTATCTTTTGACCAAACTTCTTCCAAATTTTTAGTCATAGCAGACTTCCACTTGTAGAACTCCAAAGTTCGTCCGTTTTGGATTCTTTCTCAACCTTTTATGCCTAAGTTCGTCCACAATGGTACAAAATTAGTTTCCAGGGTTCACAAGTATCTTTTGAACCAAACTTCGTTAAAATTTTTAATCATAGCAGACTTCCACTTGTAGAAATCCACAGTTCGTTCTTTTCAGACACTTTCTCATACTTTTGTGGCTAAGTTCGTCCAAGATTGTACAAAACTACTTTCCAGAGTTCATAAGTACCTTTTGAACCAAACTTCGTCCGAATTTTTAGTCATAGCAGACTTCCACTTTTAGAAATCCACAGTTCGTTCTTTTCGGACTCTTTGTCGTACTTTTGTGCCTAAGTTCATCCACAATGGTACAAAACTAATTTTCAGGGTTCATAAGTACCTTTTGAACCAAACTCCGTCCAAATGTTTAGTCATAGCAGACTTCCACTTGTTGAAATCCAAAGTTTGTTCTTTTCGGACTCTTTCTCGACCTTTTGTGTCTAAGTTCGTCCATAGTAGTACAAAACTACTTTCCAGGGTTTATTAGTACCTTTTGAACTAAACTTCATCCAAATTTTTAGTCATAGCAGACTTCCACTTGTAGAAATCCAAAGTTCGTCCTTTTCGAACTCTTTCTCGACTTTTTGTGCCTAAGTTCATCCACACCAATACAAAACTACTTTCTAGGATTCACAAGTACCTTTTGAACCAAATTTCGTCCAAAATTTTAGTCATTGAAGACTTCAACACTTAGAAATCCAAAGTTTATTCTTTTCAGACTCTTTCTCGACATTTTCTGTCTAAGTTCGTCCACAATGGTACAAAACTACTTTCCAGGGTTCATAAGTACCTTTTGGCCAAATTACGGCCAAATTTTTAGTCATAGCAGAACTTTCCAGAGTTTTGTACCTTTTGACTAAAATTTTTAGAAAGAGTCCGAAAACAACGAACTTTTGATTTCTACAAGGGGAAGTCCGTTATGACTAAAAATTTGGACGATGTTTGGTTCAAAAGGTACTTATGAACCCTAGATAGTGGTTTTGTAATATTGTGAACGAACTTAGGCACAAAAGGTCAAGAAAGCTTCCGAACAAGACGAAGTTTGGATTAAACAAGTGGATGTCTCCTATGACTAAAAATTTTGACGAAGTTTGGTTCAAAAGGTACTTATGAACCCTGAAAAGTAGTTTTGTACCATTGGAGACAAACTTAGGCAATAAAGGTCGAGAAAGAGTCTGAAAAGAACGAACTTATGATTTCTACAATTGGAAGTCTGCTATGATTAGAAATTTGGACGAAGTTTTGTCGAAAGGTACTTATGAACCCTTGAAAGTAGTTTTGTACCATTGTGGACGAACTTAGGAACAAAGGTCGGGAAAGAGTCCGAAAGGGACGAACTTTGGATTTCTAGAAGTGGAAGTCTGCTACGACTAAAATTTGGACGAACGTTGATTCAAATGGTACTTATGAACCCTAGAAAGTAGTTTTGTACCATTGTGGACGAACATAGGCACAAAAGGTCGAGAAAGAGTCTAAAAAGGACGAACTTTGGATTTCTACAAGTGGAAGTCTGCTTTGATTAAAAATTTGGATGAAGTTTGGTTTAAAAGGTACTTATGAATCCTGGAAATTAGTTTGAACCATTCTGGACGAACATAGGCAGGAAAGGTCAAGAAAGATTCCGAAAAACACGAACTTTGGATTTCTACAAATGGAAGTCTTCTATGAATAAAAATTTGGACGAAGTTTGGTTCAAAAGGTACTTATGAACTCTGGAAACTAGTTTTGTACCATTGTGGACGAAGTTAGGCACATAAGGTCGATAAAGAGTACGAAAAGGACGAACTTTGAATTTCTACAACTGGAAGTCTGCTATGATTAAAAATTTGGATGAAGTTTGGTTCAAAAGGTACTTATGAAACCTGGAAAGAAGTTTTGTTCCAATGTGGACGAACTTAGGCACAAAAGGTCGAGAAAGAGTCCAAAAAGAACGAACTTTGGATTTCTAAAAGTGGAAGTCTGCTATGACTTAAAATTTAGACGATGTTTGGTTCAATAGGTACTTATGAACCCTGGAAAGTAGTTTTGTACCATTGTGAATGAACTAGGCATAAAAGGTCGAGAAAGAGTCCGAAAAGGAGGAACTTTGGATTTCTACAAGTGGAAGTCTGCCGTGAATAAAAATTTGGATGAAGTTTGGGTCAAACGGTACTTAGAAACCCTGGAAAGTAGTTTTGTTTGTAGACGAACTTATGTACAAAAGGTCGAGAAAGATTCTGAAAAGAACGAACTTTGGATTTCCACAAGCGGAAGTCTGCTATGACTAAAAATTTGGACGAACCGTGGTTCAAAAGATACTTATGAACCCTGGAAAGTAGTTTTGTACCGTTGTGAATGAAGTTAGACACAAAAGGTCTAGAAAGAGTCCGAATAGAACGAACTTTGTATTTCTACAAGTGGAAGTCTACTATGACTAAAAATTTGGACGATGTTTGGTTCAAAAGGTACTTATGAACCCTAGAAAGTAGTTTGTACCATTTTGGACGAACTTAGGCACTTAAGGTCGAGAAAGAGTTGGAAAAGGATGAACTTTGGATTTCTACAAGTGGAAGTTTTCTATGACTAAAAATTTAGACAAAGTTTGGTTCAAAAGTTACTTATGAACCCGTGAAATTAGTTTTGTACCATTGTGGATGAACTTAGGCACAAAAGGTCGAGAAAGAGTCCGAAAAGGACGAACTTTGGATTTCTACAAGTGGAAGTCTGCTTATGAACCCTGGAAAGAAGTTTTGTTCCAATGTGGACGAACTTAGGTACAAAAGGTCGAGAGAGAGTCCGAAAAGTCTACAAGTGGAAGTCTGCCATGACTAAAAATTTGGACAAAGTTTGGTTCAAAATGTATTGATGAACCTTGGAGAGAAGTTTTGTATCATTATGGACGAACTTAGGCACAAAAGGTCGAGAAAAAGTCCGAAAAGGATGAACTTTGGATTTATACAAGTGGAAGTTTACTGTGACTAAAAATTTTGTTCAAAAGTATTTTAAACCCTAGAAAGTAGTTTTGTACCATTGTGGACGAACTTAGGCACAAAAGGTCGAGAAAATGTCCGGAAAGAACGAACTTTAGATTTCTACAAGTGGAAGTCTGCTATGACAAAAATTTTGGAGAAAATCTGGTTCAAAAGGTACTTATGAACCCTGGAAAGTAGTTTTATACAATTGTGGACGAAATTAGGCACGAAAGGTCGAGAAAAATCTGAAAAGTACGAACATTGGATTTCTACAACTGGAAGTTTTCTATGACAAAAAATTTAGACGAAGTTTGATTCAAAAGGTACTTATGCACCCTAGAAAGTAGTTTTGTACCATTATGACGATCTTATGCACAAAAGTTCGAGAAAGAGTCCAAAAAGAACGAACTTTGTATTTCTACAAGTGGTGAGCTATGACTAAAAATTTGGATGAAGTTCGGTTCAAAAGGTACTTATGAACTCTGGAAAGTAGTTTTATACCATTGTGGACGAACTTACGCACGAAAGGTCTAAAGAGTTCGAAAAGGACGAACTTTGGGTTTCTATAAGTGGAAGTCTACTACGACTACAAATTTGGATAATGTTTGGTTCAAAAGGTACTTATGAACCCTGGAAAGTAATGTTGTACCATTGTGAACGAACTTAGGCTCAAAGGATCGAGGAAGAGTCCGAAAAGAACGAACTTTGGATTTCTACAAGTTGAAGTCTGCTATGACTAAATATTTAGACGAAGTTTAGTTCAAAAGGTACTTATTAACCTTGGAAAGTAGTTTTGTACAATTGTGGACGAAGTTATGCACAAAAGGTCGACAAAGAGTCCGAAATGAACGAACTTTTGATTTCTACAAGTGGAAGTCTGCTATGACTAAAAATTTGGACAAAGTTTGGTTCAAAAGGTACTTATGAACCTAGGAAAGTAGTTTTGTACCATTGTGGACTAACTTATGCACAAAAGGTCGAGATAGAGTCCGAAAAGAACGAAGTTTGGATTTCTACAAGTGGAAGTCTGCTATGACTAAAAATTTAGACGAAGTTTGGTTCAAAAGGTACTTATGAATCCTGGAAAGTAGTTTTGTACCATTGTGGACGAACGTAGGCACGAAAGGTCGAGAAAGAGACCAAAAAGAACGAACTTTTGATTTCTACAAGTGGAAGTCTTCTATAACTAAAATTTGGATGAAGTTTTGGTTCAAAAGGTACTTTGAAACCTAGAAGGTAGTTTTGTATCATTATGGATGAACTTAGGCACAAAAGGTCGAGAAAGTGTATGAAAAGGACGTACTTTGGATTTTTACAATTGGAAGTCTGCTATGACTAAAAATTTGGACGAAGTTTGATTCAAAATGTACTTATGAACCCTGGAAAGTAGTTTTGTACCATCGTGTACGAACTTAGGCACGAAAGGTTAAGAAAGAGTCTGAATAGAACGAACCTTGGATTTCTACACTTAGAAGTCTGCTATGATTAACAATTTGGACGAAGTTTGGTTCAAAAGTTATGAACCCTGGAAAGTAGTTTGTACCATTCTACACGAACTTAGGCACGAAAAGTCGAGAAAGAGTCCGAAAAGGATGAACTTTGAATTTCTACAAGTTAAAGTTTTCTATGACTAAAAATATGGACAAATTTTGGTTCAAAAGGTACTTATGAACCCTTGAAATTTGTTTTGTACCATTGTGGACGAACTTAGGCACAAAAGGTCGAGAAAGAGTCTGAAAAGAACGAACTTTTGATTTCTATAAGTAGAAGTCTGCTATGACTAAAAATATGGACAAATTTTGGTTCAAAAGGTACTTATGAACCCTTGAAATTTGTTTTGTACCATTGTGGACGAACTTAGGCACAAAAGGTCGAGAAAGAGTCTGAAAAGGACGAACTTTTGATTTCTACAAGTAGAAGTCTGCTATGACTAAAAATTTGGACGACGTTTGGTTCAAAAGGTACTTATGAGCTCTAGAAAGTAGTTTTGTACCGTTATGGAGACACATAGACACAAAAGATCGAGAATGAGTCCGAAAAGAACGAACTTTCGATTTCCAAGAGTGGAAGTCTGTTATGACTAAAAATTTGGACGAACTTTAGTTCAAAACGTACTTTTGGACCCTGGAAAGTAGTTTTGTACCATTGTAGAGGCACTTCAAAAGGTCGAGAAAGAGTCCAAAAAGAACGAATTTTAGATTTCTACAAATGGAAATCTACTATGAAAAGAAATTTGGATGAAGTTTGGTTCAAAAGATACTTATGAAACCAGAAACTAGTTTTGTACCATTGTGGACGAACTTAGGCAAAAAAGGTCGAAAAAGAGTCTGAAAAAGATGAACTTTGGATTTCTACAAGTGGAAATCTTCTATGACTTATTGGACAAAGTTTGGTTCAAAAGGTACTTATGAACCTTGGAAATTAGTTTTGTACCATTGTGACGAACTTTGGAACAAAAGTTCGAGAAAGAGTACGAAATAAAAAGAACTCTGGATTTCTATAAATAGAAGTCTGCTATGACTAAAAATTTGGACAAAGTTTGGTTCAAAAGGTACTTTTGGATCCCGGAAAGTAGTTTTGTACCATTGTGGATGAACTTAGGCAAAAAAGGTCGAGAAAGAGTCCGAAAAGAACGAACTTTGGATTTCTACAATTAGAAGTTAGCTATGACTAAAAATTTGGAAAAGTTTGGTTCAAAAGGTACTTATCAATCCTTGAAAGTAGTTTTGTACGATTGTGGACGATCTTAGGCACAAAAGGTCGAGAAACAGTTTGAAAAGAACGAACTTTGGATTTCTACAAGTAGAAGTCTGCTATGGCTAAAAATTTGAATGAAGTTTGGTTGAAAAGGTACTTATGAATCCTGGAAAGTAATTTTGAACCAGTGTGGACGAACTTAGGCATAAAAGGTCGAGAAACGGTCTGAAAAGAATGAACTTTGGCTTTCTACAAGTGGAAGTCTGCTATGACTAAAAATTTGGACGAAGTTTGGTTCAAAAGGTACTTATGAACCCTGGAAAGTCGTTTTGTACCATTGTGGATGAACTTAGGCACGAAAGGTTGAGAAAGAGTCCAAAAAGAACGAACTATGGATATCTATAAGTGGAAGTGTGCCATGACTAAAAATTTGGAAGAAGTTTGGTTCAAAAGGTACTTATGAACCCTGAAAAGTAGTTTTGTACCATTGTAGACGAATTTATGCACAAAAGGTCAAGAAAGAGTCCGAATAGCACGAACTTTGGATTTCTACAAGTGGAAGTGTTCTGTGATTAAAAATTTGGACGAAGTTTTGTTCAAAAGGTACTTATGGACCCTGGAAAGTAGTTTTGTACCATTGTGGACGAACTTAGGCAAAAAAGGTCGAGAATGAGTCCAAGAAGAAGAAACTTTGTATTTCTACAAGTGGAAGTTTGCTATGATTAAAAATTTGGACGAAGTTTGGTTCAAAAGGTACTTATGAATCCTGGAAAGTAGTTTTGTACCATTGTGGACGAACGTAGGAACGAAAGGTCGAGAAAGAGTCCGAAAAGTATGAACTTTTGATTTCTACAAGTGGAAGTCTTTTATGAATAAAAATTTGGACGAAGTTTGGTTCAAAACGTACTTATGAACTCTGGAAAGTAGTTTTGTACCGTTGTGGACGAACTTAAGCACATAAGGTTGAGAAAGAGTCTGAAAAGAACGAACTTTGGATTTCTACAAGTGGACGTCTGCTATGACTAAAAATTTGGTCGAGGTTTGTTTCAAAAGGTACTTATGAACTCTGGAAAGTAGTTTTGTACCATCATGGACGAACTTAGACACAAAAGGTCGAGAAGGAGTCCGAAAAGAACGGACTTTGGATTTTTACAAGTGGAAGTCTGATATGACTAAAAATTTGGACGATGTTTGGTTCAAAAGGTACTTATGAACCATGGAATGTAGTTTTGTACCATCGTGGACGAACTTGCGCACAAATGGTCGAGAAAGAGTCCAAAAGAATGAACTTTGGATTTCCACAAGTGGAAGTCTGCTATGACTAAAAATTTGGACGAAGTTTGGTTCAAAAGGTACTTATGAACACTGAAAAGTAGTTTTGTACCATTGTGGACAAAATTAGGCACAAAGGTCAAGAAAGAGTCCGTAAAGGACGAACTTTGGATTTCTACAAGTGGAAGTCTGCTATAGCTAAAAATTTGGACGAAGTTTGGTTCAAAAGGTACTTATGAATCCTGGAAAGACAATTTTGTACCTACGTGGACGAACTTTGGCACCTAGGTAAAGAAAGAGACTAGAAAGGATGAACGTTGGCACAAAATGTCATGAAAGAGTCTGAGAAGGACGAACTTTGGGTTTCTACTTGTCGAAATGTGCTCCAAGTCCAGAGTTGGAAGAAGTTTAGTTCAAAAGACACTAATGAACCCTGGAAAGTAGTTTTGTACCAATGTGGACGAACTTAGGCACAAAAGGTCGACAAAAAAACCGAAAAGGGTGAACTTTGGATTTCTACAAGTGGAAGTCTGCTATGACTAAAAATTTGGATGAAGTTTGGTTCAAAAGGTAATTATGAACCCTGGAAAGTGGTTTTGTACCATTGTGGACGAACTTAGGCACAAAAGGTCGAGAAAGAGTCCGAAAGGGACGAACTTTGGATTTCTTCAAGTGGAAATCTGCTATGAACTAAAAATTTGGACGAAGTTTGGTTCAAAATAAACTTATGAACTTTGGAAAGACAATTTTGTACCTACGTGGACGAACTTTGGCACAAATGGTAAAGAAAGAGACTAGAAAGGATGAACGTTGGCCCAAAATGTCAAGAAAGAGTCTGAAAATGACGAACTTTGGGTCTCTACTGGTCGGAATGTGCTCCAAGCCCATATTGGGAAGAAGTTTGGTTCAAAAGACTAGTATGAACCCTGGAAAGTAGTTTTGTACCAGTGCGGACGAACTTAGGCACAAAAGGTCGAGAAACAGTCCGAAAAGGACAAACTTTGGATTTCTACAAATGGAAGTCTGCTATGACTAAAAATTATGACGAAGTTTGGTTCAAAAGGTACTTATGAACATTGGAAAGTAGTTTTGTACCATTGTCGACAAACTTAGTCACAAAATGTGAAGAATGACTTTGAAAAGGACGAACTTTGGGTTTCTACTTCTTGAAATGTCCTTCAAGTCCAAATTTTGAAGAAGTTTTGTTCAAAAGATACTTATGAACTCTTGAGACGGATTTTTGTACCTCTGTGGACGAACTTTGACACAAAAGATCGAGAAAGAGTCCGGAAAGAACGAACTTTGGGTCTCTACGTGTTAAAATTTTCTCTCTGTCCAAATTTGGTTGAAGTTTGGTTTAAAGGTTACTTATGAACTCTGGTTTCTACATTTCGAAATGTGCTCCAAGTAAAAATTTGGACAAAGTTTTGTTCAAAAGGTACTTATGAACCCTAGAAAGAAATTTTGTACCTATATTGACGAACTTTGGCACAAAGGGTAAAGAAAGTGACTGTACAGGACGAACATTGGCTTTCTACTTGTCGAAACGTGCTCCAAGTCCAGATTTGGAAGAAGTTTGGTTCAAAAAACACTTATGAACTGGTAAGTAGTTTTGTACCAATGTGGACGAACATAGGCACAAAAGTTCGAGAAAGAGTCCGAAAAGGACGAACTTTGGATTTCTACAAGTGGAAGTCTGCTATGACTAAAAATTTGTACAAAGTTTGGTTCAAAAGGTACTTATGAAACCTGGAAAGACAATTTTGTACCTATGTTAACGAACTTTGGCATAAAGAGTAAAGAAAGAGTCTAGAAAGGACGAACTTTGGGTTTCTACTTGTCGAAATGTGCTCCAAGTCTAGATTTTGAAGAAGGTTGGTTGAAAAGACACTTATGAACCCTGGAAAGTAGTTTTGTACCAGTGTGGACGAACTTTGGCACAAAAGGTCGACAAAGAGTACGAAAAGGACGAACTTTGGATTTCTACAAGTGGAATTCTTCTATGACTAAAAATTTGGATGAAGTTTTGTTCAAAGGGTACTTATGAACCCTGGAAAGTAGTTTTCTACCATTGTGGACGAACTTAGGCACAAAAGATCGAGAAAGAGTCCGAAAATGACGAATTATGGATTTCTACAAGTGGAATTCTGCTATGACTAAAAATTTGGACGAAGTTTAGTTCAAAAGGTACTTATGAACCCTTGAAATTAGTTTTGTACCATTGTGGACGAACTTAGGCATAAAAGGTCGAGAATGAGTCCAAAAAGGACGAACTTTGGATTTCTACTAGTGGAATTCTTTTATGACTAAATATTTGGACGAAGTTACATTCAAAAGGTACTTATGAACCATGGAAAGTAATTTTGTACCATTGTGGACAAACTTAGGCACAAAAGGTCGAGAAAGAGTTCGAAAAGGACGAACTTTGGATATCTACGAGTGGAAGTCTGCTATGACTAAAAATTTGGATGAAGTTTGGTTTAGAAGGTACTTATGAACCTTGGAAAGTAGTTTGTACCATTGCGGACGAACATAGGCACAAAAGGTCGAGAAAGAGTCCGAAAAGGACGAAGTTTTGATTTCTACAAGTGGAATTCTGCTATGACTAAAAATTTGGACGAAGTTTAGTTCAAAAGGTACTTATGAACCATGGAAAGTAGTTTTGTACCATTGTGGACGAACTTAGGCACAAAAGGATATGAATTCAACCATTGAACTATTGCATGTACCTCAAGGACGAATTACAAGAAGCAAGGCAAAGAAGATTCAAGAGGCATTCACACTACATCTTCAAAAACTAGCAAATTCACAAGAACCGACAAATAATTTTGAGACCAAATTTTTATAGCATGTTAGTTCAATGAGTCAAGAAGAGAAGGGCATGAAGATGGCATGGGAAAAGTCCTATAATTTGGAAGATGACATGGTGGTCAAAAAAGTATGCAAATTTTGTGAAGAAAATGTTGTCAAGTGTGCACTGCATGGGGAAATATGATGTCAATCCAGTCAAACGTGCATATCTACTTTGTCACCTTCTAGAGGAGATATTTAAGGCATTTTGAAGACTTTCTACATTCCTAGTTTTGCATTTGGACTTATAATTTAGTATGCAATTAAGTTTCAAGATTCTAGGTGTATTTTCTACAAATTGCAATTAATTGTATTTGAATGACTTTTGAGTTTCTTGCATCCACGACCATTTGGCCTATAAAATGGCTTCTAATGTTCTTCAAAACTCAGATTATCTAGTAAAAAGCTTGTGCTTATTCAACCCTTTGGTGTTGTTTATTTCTTTCAAATCTTGCTTTAGATTTGATATTTAAATCAATTCATTGGATTAGTCTTGATCAAACTAATTCTGGAGTGAGTTGTCTTAGGATCTAAGAGTGACCATCATAGATTCTAAGTTCGATCCAAGTAGCTTTCTTTGTGAGTGTTTGCAAGGATCCTAGAAGGACCTCTAGCTTTGCATCCAACAATCATCACGGGCGCTTATCATTTGATATCAAAGCATTTGTTCATCGTTCTTGGCCAACTTTAGAAGTGTTATCTTTATTTTGTTTCAATTTATTTTATTTTACTTTTTTTTCTCCATAGCAATTGCTTACATCTTGTAACAAGAATTACTACAACTTGTCTTCAAAACTTCTTCAAATCAGCTTGAATCTTAAAGGAAAAAAAAAAGTCAGCAAAAAAAAAAAAAGAAAAGAAAAAAAACATTAGAAAAAAAAAAGAAAAAAACAGTAGCAATAAAAAAAAGAAAAAAAGAAATCAAAGATCCAAAGCACATGAAAGTTTCTTGTCATTCATTTGAGAAAAAAAAATCCAGATTTGTTTTATTTTTATTCTAAGTTTAGTTACTCTAGTCTTAGTTTGTGAGAGTTGATAATTTTGAATTGGTTTTTTTATCAAACTTTTAGTGAGATTGCACCAAAAATATAAGCCAACCCTTACATCTTTGACCTAGTACCAAAAGCCTACCCTTGAGTGATAAACACGAGTGTTCTTGAGTGAAATTGGTAAGAAGTGCGGTGAGGTCCTTTTATTACTAACTTTAAAATGTCACAGGGTGAAGGAGTACAAGATACTAATATTGCTATTCTTCAAGCCATTCAAGGCATGATAAGGAAAGATAGGCAAGAAATAAGGGCACAACAACAAAGAATCTTACAAGAAGATGCCTGTAATTAACTTAGTTGAACAAAAGACAAATTGGAGGAAGAGGAAACATGAGAGGAAGAGGAAGAAATAATATGCACCCTAGACAAGTAGAAAGAATCCATGAAGCTAGATGGTGGAGTCAAGCTCAAAATTCCACCATTTTATGGAACGTCGGATGCGGAGGCATGCTTGGAATGGGAAAGGTAGATAGAACATGTGTTTGATTGCAACACATTCAATAAGAATAAGAAGATGAGACTTGTCATTGCCGAGTTCACTAATCATGCGGGAAATTGGTATCAACATCTCAAATCCGAGAGAAGGAGGAAAGAGGAGGATCCCATTGAAACTTGGGAAGAACTTAAAGAAGCCATGAGAAAGAGGTATGTTCCAAAACATTATGAAAGAGATTTGAGAACTAAATTGCAAGTTTTGAGGCAGGGAACAAAAAGTGTAGTTGAATATTATCAAGAGATGGAAACTTTGATAGAAAGAGTAAATATTCAAGAAGAAGAAGAAGACACCATGTCTAGGTTCCTTGGAGATTTAAATCGAGAAATTGCTCATATCGTTGATAGATATCCTCAACTATACTTGGAAGATATGTATCATTATGCAATCAAAATTGAAGAACAATTAAGAGAAGAAAAGGAACATTCCAAGAGGTATAATTCTAAAACTAATACCTTTTCAAATTCTAATGTTAGGAACAAGGATGGTTTTGTGAATAGGGGTGAAGCAAAAGGGAAGTTTGTGGCTCCTAAAAGAGTGGAAGCCGGTAGCACCTATACTAAAAATAATGAAGCTTCAAAGGAGGAAAGAGAGAAATCTAGTTCCATTCAATGTTGGAAGTGCAAAGGATTTAGGCACATGAGCAAAGATTGTGTCAATAAAAAAGTCATGGTCATAAGAAATGGAATTATTGATTCAGAATATGAATGTGATGAACAAGGTAGCAGCCTTGAGGAAGAATCCGAAGCCTTTGATGATGAGTACATTGAAGAAGGTAACTCCATATCCTTAGTTGCAAGAAGAGTACTTAATGTGCAAATCAAGGAGGAGCAAATTGAAGATCCAAGGAAGAATTTATTTCACACAAGGTGCTTGATTGAAGGAACCCCATGTAGCTTGGTAATTGATAGTGGAAGTTGCACAAATGTAGTAAGTAGTTTTCTTGTAAAAAGACTCCAGCTCACTACTCGAGAAAGAGTTCGAAAAAGACGAACTTTGGATTTCTACAAGTGGAAGTCTGCTATTACTAAAAATTTGGACGAAGTTTGGTTCAAAAGGTACTTATGAACCCTGGGAAGTAATTTGTACCATTGTGGACAAACTTAGGCACAAAAGGTCGAGAAAGAGTCTGAAAAGCGAACTTTGAATTTCTAGAAGTGGAAGTCTGCTATGACTAAAAATTTAGACGAAGTTTGGTTCAAAAGGTATTTATGAACCCTAGAGAGTAGTTTTGTACCATTGTGAACGAACTTAGGCACAAAAGGTCAAGAAAAAGTCCGAAAAGAACAAACTTTGGAATTCTACAAGTGGAATTCTGCTATGACTAAAAATTTGGACGAAGTTTAGTTCAAAAGGTACTTATAAACCCTGGAAAGTAGTTTTGTATCATTGTTGACGAACTTAGGCACAAAAGGTGGAGAAAGAGTCTTAAAAGGATGATCTTTGGATTTCTACAAGTGGAAGTCTGCTATGACTAAAAATTTGGACGAAGTTTGGTTCAAAAGGTACTTATGAACCTTTGAAAGACAATTTTGTACCTATGTGGACGAACTTTGGCACAAAGGGTAAAGAAAGAGACTAGAGGACGAACGTTGGCACAAAATGTCAAGAAAGTGTCTGAAAAGGACGAACTTTGGGTTTCTACATGTCGAAATGTGCTTCAAGTCCAAATTTGGAAGAAGTTTGGTTCAAAAGATACTTATGAACTCTGGAGAGGGGTTTTTGTACCTCTGTGGATGAACTTTGACATAAAAGGTCGAGAAAGAGTCCGGAAAGGACGAACTTTGGGTTTCTACATGTCAAAATGTGCTCTCAATCCAAATTTGGTCGAACTTTTTTTTAAAAGATACTTATGAACTCTGGACAGAAGTTTAATACCTATATTGATGAACTTGGGACCAAAACGTCAAGAAAGAGTCCAAAAATGACGAACTTCAGGTTTCTACTTTTCCAAATGTGCTCCAAGTCAAAATTTGGACAAAGTTTTGTTCAAAAAGTACTTATGACCTAGAAAGGAATTTTGTACCTATGTGGACGAACTTTGGCACAAAGAGTACAGAAAGTGATTGAAAAGGACGAACTTTGGGTTTCTACTTGTCGAAATGTGCTCCTAGTCCAGATTTGGAAGAAGTTTGGTTCAAAAGACACTTATGAACCTTGAAAAGTAGTTTTGTACCAGTATGGACGAACTTAGGCATAATAGGTCGAGAAAGAGTCCGAAAAAGACGAACTTTGGATTTCCACAAGTGGAAGTCTGCTATGCCTAAAAATTTAGACAAAGTTTGGTTCAAAAGGTACTTATGATTGCTTGAAAGTAGTTTTGTACCATTGTGGATGAACTTAGGCACAAAAGGTTGAGAAAGAGTCTGAAAAGGACGAACTTTGGATTTCTACAAGTAGTAGTCTTCTATGACTAAAAATTTGGACGAAGATTGGTTCAAAAGGTAATTATGAACCATGGAAAGTAGTTTTGTACCATTGTGGATGAACTTAGGCACAAAAAGTCGAGAAAGAGTCCGGAAGAGATGAACTTTGGATTTCTACAAGTGGAAGTCCGCTATGACTAAAAATTTGAACGAAGTTTGGTTCAAAAGGTACTTATAACCCTGGAAGGTAGTTTTGTACCATTGTGGACGAACTTAGATACAAAAGGTCGAGAAAGAGTCCGAAAAGGATGCATTTTGGACTTCTACAAGTGGAATTCTACTATGACTGAGAATTTGGACGAAGTTGGTTCAAAAGGTTGAACCCTGGAAAGTAGTTTTGTACCATTGTGGACGAACTTAGGCACAAAGGTTGATAAAGAGTCTGAAAAGGATGAACTTTGGATTTCTACAAGTGGAAGTCTGCTATGATTAAAAGTTTGGACGAAGTTTGGTTGACAAGTTACTTATGAACCCTGGAAATTCAATTATTACATACGTGGACGAACTTTGGTACATGGGTAAAGAAAGAGACTAGAAAGGATGAACGTTGGCACAAAATGTCAAGAAAGAGTCTGAAAAGTACGAAATTTGGGTTTCTACTTGTCGACATGTACTTCAATTCCAAATTTGGAAGAAGTTTGGTTCAAAAGATACTTATGAACTCTGGAGAGGGGTTTTTGTACCTTTGTGGACGAACTTTGACATAAAAGGTCGAGAAAGAGTCTAGAAAGGACAAACTTTGGGTTTCTACGTGTCAAAATGAGCTCTCAGTCCAAATTTGGTCGAAGTTTGGTTTAAAGGTTACTTATGAACTCTGGACAGAAGTTTAATACCTATATTGATGAACTTGGGACCAAAACGTCAAGAAAGAGTCCAAAAATGAAAAACTTCAGGTTTCTACTTTTCGAAATGTGCTCCAAGTCAAAATTTGGATAAGGTTTTGTTCAAAAGGTACTATGAACCCTAAAATGGAATTTTGTACCTATGTTGATGAACTTTGGCAGAAAGGGTAAAAAAAGTGACTGAAAAGGACGAACTTTGGGTTTCTATTTATCGAAATGTGCTCCAAGTCCAGATTTGGAAGAAGTTTGGTTCAAAAGACACTTATGAACCCTGGAAAGTAGTTTTGTACCAGTGTGGACGTTCTTAGGTACAAAAGGTTGAGAAAGAGTCCAAGAAGGACGAACTTTGGATTTCCACAAGTGGAAATCTGCTATGACTAAAAATTTGGATGAAGTTTGGTTCAAAAGATACTTATGAACCCTAAAAGACAATTTTGTACCTACGTGGACGAACTTTGGCGCAAAGAGTAAAGAAAGAGATTTGAAAGTATGAACGTCGGAACAAAATTCAAGTTAGTGTCTGAAAAGGACGAACTTTGGGTAAACTTGTCGAAATGTGCTTCAAGTCCAAATTTGGAAGAAGTTTGGTTCAAAAGATACTTATGAACTCTAGAGTGGGGTTTTTGTACCTCTGTGAACGAACTTTGACATAAAAGGTCGAGAAAGAGTTCGGAAAGGACGAACTTTGGATTGCTACAAGTGGAAGTCTACTATGATTGAAAATTTGGACGAAGTTTGGTTCAAAAGGTACTTATGAACCCTGGAAAGTAGTTTTGTACCATTGTGTACGAACTTAGGCACAAAAGGTCAAGAAAGAGTCTGAAAAGAATAAACTTTGGATTCCTACAAGTGGAATTCTGCTATGACTAAAAATTTGGACGAAGTTTGGTACAAAAGGTACTTATAAGCCTGGAAAGTAGTTTTGTACCATTGTGGACGAACTTAGGCACAAAAAGTCGAGAAAGAGTCCGAAAAGGATGAAAGTTGGATTTCTACAAGTGGAAGTCTGCTATGACTAAAAATTTGGACGAAGTTTGGTTCAAAAGATAATAATGAACCCTGGAAACACAATTTTATGCCTACGTGGACGAACTTTGGCACAAAGGGTAAAGAAAGAGACTAGAAAGGATGAACGTTGGCACAAAATGTCAAGAAAGAGTCTGAAATGGACAAACTTTGGGTTTCCACTTGTCGAAATGTGCTCCAAGTCCAGAGTTAGAAGAAGTTTCGTTCAAAAGACACTAATGAACCTTGAAAAGTAGTTTTGTACCAGTGGGCACGAACTTAGGCACAAAAGGTCGACAAAGAGTTCGAAAAGGACGAGCTTTGGATTTCTAAGTGGAAGTCTGCTATGACTAAAAATTTGGACGAAGTTTGGTTCAAAAGGTACTTATGAACCCTGAAAAGTGGTTTTGTACCATTGTGGACGAACTTAGGCACAAAAGGTCGAGAAAGAGTTCGAAAAGGATGAACTTTGGATTTCTACAAGTGGAAGTCTGCTATGACTAAAAATTTGGAAGAAGTTTGGTTCAAAAGATACTTATGAACTCTGCAGAAGGGTTTTTGTACCTTTGTCAACTTTGACACAAAAGGTTGAGAAAGAGTACGAACTTTGGGTTTCTACGCGTCAAAATGTGCTCTCAGTCCAAATTTGGTCGAAGTTTGGTTTAAAAGTTACTTATGAACTCTGGACAGAAGTTTAATACGTATATTGATGAACTTGGGACCAAAACGTCAAGAAAGAATCCATAAATGACAAACTTCAGGTTTTTACTTTTTGAAATGTGCTCAAAGTCAAAATTTGGACAAAGTTTTGTTCAAAAGATACTTATGAACCCTAGAAAGGAATTTTTTACCTATGTTGACGAACTTTGGCAGAAAGGGTAAAGAAAGTGACTGAAAAGGATGAACTTTGGGTTTCTACTTGTCGAAATGTACTCCAAGTCTATATTTGGAAGAAGTTTGGTTTAAAAGACACTTATGAACCCAAGAAAGTAGTTTTGTACCAGTGCGGACGAACTTAGGCACAAAAGGTCGAGAAACAGTCCGAAAAGGACGGACTTTGAATTTCTACAAGTGGAAGTCTACTATGACTAAAAATTTCGACGAAGTTTGGTTCAAAAGATACTTATGAACCCTGGAAAGACAATTTTGCACCTATGTGGACGAACTTTGGCACAAAGGGTAAAGAAAGAGACTAGAAAGAATGAACGTTGGCACCAAATGTCAAGAAAGAGTCTGAAAAGGACGAACTTTGGGTTTCTACTTGTCGAAATGTGCTTCAAGCCTAAATTTGGAAGAAGTTTGGTTCAAAAGATACTTATAAATTCTGGAGAAGGGTTTTTGTCCCTTTGTTGACGAACTTTGACACAAAAGGTCGAGAAAGAGTCTGGAAAGGACGAACTTTGAGCTTCTACGTGTCAAAATTTTCTCTCAGTTTAAATTTGGTCGAAGTTTGGTTTAGAAGTTACTTATGAACTCTAGACAGAAATTTAATACCTATATTGATGAACTTGGGACCAAAACGTCAAAAAAGAGTCTAAAATGACGAATTTAAGCTTTCTACTTTTCGAAATGTGCTCCAAGTCAAAATTTGGACAAAGTTTCGTTCAAAAGGTACTTATCAACCCTATAAAGGAATTTTGTACCTATGTGGACGAACTTTGGCACAAAGGGTAAAGAAAGTGACAGAAAAGGACGAACTTTGGGTTTCTACTTGTTGAAATGTGCTCCATGTCAGGATTTGGAAGAACTTTTGTTCGAAAGACACTTATGAACGCTGGAAAATAGTTTTGTACCAGTGTGGACGAACTTAGGCACACAAGGTCAAGAAAGAGTCGAAAAGGACGAACTTTGGATTTCTAGAAGTGGAAGTCTGCTGTGACTAAAAATTTAGACGAAGTTTTGTTCAAAATGTACTTATGAACCCTGAAAAGTAGTTTTATACCATTGTGGACAAACATAGGCACAAAAGGTCGAGAAAGAGTCCGGAAAGGACGAACTTTGGATTTCTACGAGTGAAATTCTGCTATGACTAAAAATTTGGACGAAGTTTAGTTCAAAAGGTACTTATGAACCCTAGAAAGACAATTTTGTACCTACGTGGATGAACTTTGGCACAAAGGGTAAAGAAAGAGACTAAAAAGAATGAACGTTGGCACAAAATGTCAAAGTGTCTGAAAAATACGAAATTTGGGTTTCTACTGGTCGAAATGTGCTTCAAGTCCAAATTTGGAAGAAGTTTGGTTCAAAAGATACTTTTGAACTCTGGAGAGGGGTATTTGTACCTTTGCAGACGAACTTTGACACAAAAGGTCGAGAAAGAGTCCGAAAAGGATGAACTTTGGGTTTCTACGTGTCAAAATGTGCCCTCAATCCAAATTTGGTCGAAGTTTGGTTTAAAAGTTACTTATGAACTCTGGACAGAAGTTTAATACCTATATTGATGAACTTGGGACTAAAATGTCAAGAAAGAGTCCAAAAATGACGAACTTCATGTTTCTACTTTTCGAAATGTTCTCCAAGTCAAAATTTGGACATAGTTTTGTTCAAAAGATACTTATGTACCCTAGAAAGGAATTTTGTACCTTTGTGGACGAACTTTGGCACAAAGTATAAAGAAAGTGACTGAAAATAACGAACTTTGGGTTTCTACTTGTCGCAATGTGCTCCAAGTCCAGATTTGGAAGAAGTTTGGTTCAAAAGACACTTGTGAACCCTGGAAAGTAGTTTTGTATCAATGCAGACGAACTTAGGCACACAAGGTCGAGAAAGAGTCCGAAAAGGACGAACTTTGGATTTCTACAAGTGGAAGTTTGCCATGACTAAAAATTTGGACGAAGTTTGGTTGAAAAGGTACTAGAAGCACATTTCTGTCTTTGAAAAGGTACTGAAAAGGACGAACTTAGGCTTTTTCTGTCTTTCTCGACCTTTTCGGACTCTTTCTCGACCTTTCCAGGGTTCATAAGTGTCTTTTGATCCAAAGTTCTTCCAAATTTGGACTAGAAGCACATTTCGACAATTAGAAACCCAAAGTTTGTCCTTTACAGTCTCTTTCTTTACCCTTTGTGCCAAAGTTCGCCCGTATAGGTACAAAATTCCGTTCTAGTTCATAAGTACCTTTTAAATTGTACGTTGATCAAATTTTGACTTGGAGCACATTTCGAAACGTAGAAACTTGAAGTTCGCCATTTTTGGACTCTTTCTCAACATTTTGGTCTTAGGTTCATCAATATCGGTACTAAACTTCTGACAAGAGTTCATAAGTAACTTTTAAATCGAACTTCATCCAAATTTGGATTTGGAGCACATTACGATAAGTAGAAACCCAAACTTCGTCATTTTTGGACTCTTTCTTGATCTTTTGGTCCAAAGTTCATCCATAGAGTTACAAAACTCTTATCCAGGGTTCATAAATAACTTTTAAACCAAACTACGATCAAATTTTTACAGAAAGCACATTTCGACACATAGAAACCCAAAGTTCGTCCTTTTCCAAATCTTTCCTAACCTTTTGAACCAAACTTCGTCGTAATTTGGACTCGAAGCACATTTCGACAAGTAGAAACCCAAAGTTCATCCTTTTCAGACTCTTTCTTGACATTTTGTGCCAAGGTTTATTCTTTCTAGTCTCATTCTTTACCCTTTGTGCAAAAGTTCGTCCACATAGGTACAAAAATGCTTTCCAGCGTTCATAATACCTTTTGAACCCAAGCTCGTCCAAATTTTTAAATACAGCAGACTTCGACATGTAGAATTTGAACCAAACTTCTTCCAAATTTGGACTTGAAACAAATTCTGACAATTAAAAACCCAAAGTTTGTCCTTTTCAGTCTCTTTCTTTAACCTCTATGCCAAAGTCGCCTGCATAGGTACAAAATCTCTTTCTGGAGTTCATAAGTACCTTTTGAACTATACTTTGACCAAATTTTGACTTGGAGCACATTTCAAAACGTATAAACCTGAAGTTCGCTATTTTTGGACTCTTTCTCGACGTTTTGGTCCCAGGTTCATCAATATAGGTACCAAATTTCTGACCAGAGTTCATAAGTAACTTTTAAAACAAACTTCGACCAAAATTGGATTGAGAGCACATTTTGACATGTAGAAACCTTTAAGTTCATCCTTTTCGGACTTTTTCTCGACCTTTTGTGTCAAAGTTCGTCCACGCACGTACAAAAACTCCTCTCCAGGGTTCATAAGTATCGTTTGAACAAAACTTCGTCCAAATTTGGACTTAGAGCCCATTGCGACAAGTAGAAACCCAAACTTCATCATTTTTGGACTCTTTCTTGACCTTTTTGTCGAAAGTTCATCCATAGAGTTACAAAACTCTTATCCAGGGTTCATAAATAACTTTTAAACCAAACTACGACCAAATTTTGGCTGAAAGCACATTTTCGACATGTTTCAAACCCAAAGTTCATCCTTTTCCAACTCTTTCTTGACCTTTTGTGTCAAAGTTCCTCCACACAGGTACAATACTCCTCTCCATGCTTCATAAGTATCTTTTGAGCCAAACTTCGTCCTAATTTGGTCTTGAAGAAAATTTCGACAAGTAGAAACCCGAAGTTCGTCCTTTTCAGACTCTTATTTGATATTTTGTGCCAATGTTCATCCTTTCTAGTCTCTTTCTTTACCATTTGTGCAAAAGTTCGTCCACATAAGTACAAAGATGCTTTCTAGGGTACATTAGTACCTTTTGAACCAAAGTTCATCCGAATTTTTAAATATAGCAGACTTCGACATGTAGAATTGTAAAGTTCGTCCTTTTCGGACTCTTTCTCGACCTTTTTTGTCTATATTCGTCCACATTGGTATAAAACTCCTTTCCAGGGTTCATAAGTGTCTTTTGAACCAAACATCTTCCAAATTTGGACTTGAAGAACATTTCGACAATTAGAAACCTAAAGTTTGTCCTTTTCAGTCTTTTTCTTTACCTTTTGTGCCAAAGTTCATCGGCATAGGTACAAAATCCCTTTCTAGTGTTCATCAGCACCTTTTGAACATACTTTGACCAAATTTTGACTTGGAGCACATTTCAAAACTTAGAAACCTGAAGTTCGCTATTTTTGGACTCTTTCTCGACGTTTTGGTCCCAAGTTCATCAATATAGGTACTAAACTTTTGACCAAAGTTCATAAGTAACTTTTAAACCAAACCTCGACAAAAAATGGACTGAGAGCATATTTTGACATGTATAAACCTTTAAGTTCATCCTTTTCAGACTCTTTCTCGACCTTTTGCGTCAAAGTTCATCCACGCACGTACAAAAACTCCTCTCTAGGGTTCATAAGTATCGTTTAAACAAAACTTCGTCCAAATTTGGACTTAGAGCCCATTGTGACAAGTAGAAACCCAAACTTCATCATTTTTAGACTCTTTCTTGACCTTTTGGTCCAAAGTTCATCCATAGAGGTACAAAACTCTTATCCAGAGTTCATAAATAACTTTTAAACCAAATTACGACAAAATTTTTACTGAAAGCACATTTCAACACGTAGAAACCCAAAGTTCGTCCTTTTCCAACTCTTTCTTGACCTTTTGTGTCAAAGTTCGTCCACATAGGTACAAAACTCCTCTCCAGTCTTCATAAGTATCTTTTCAACCAAACTTCGTCCTAATTTGGACTTGAAGCACATTTTGATAAGTAAAAACCCAAAGTTCGTCATTTTCAGAATCTTTCTTGACATTTTGTGCCAAGGTTCATCCTTTCTAGTCATTTTCTTTACCCTTTGTGAAAAATTTCATCCACATAGTTACAAAAATGCTTTCCTGGATTCATAAGTACCTTTTGAACCAAAGTTCGTCCAAATTTTTAAATATATCAGACTTCGACATTCAGAAATCAAAAGTTCGTCCTTTGCGGACTCTTTCTTGACCTTTTTTGTCTAAGTTCGTCTACACTGGTACAAAACTCCTTTCCAGGGTTCATAAGTGTCTTTTGAACCAAACTTCTTCCAAATTTGGACTTGAAGCACATTTCGACAATTAGAAATCGAAAGTTTGTCCCTTTCAGTCTCTTTCTTTACCCTTTGTGCCAAAGTTCGCCCGCATAGGTACAAAATCCCTTTCTGGTTTCATAAGTACCTTTTGAAATATACTTTGACCAAATTTTGACTTGGAGCACATTTCGAAACGTAGAAACCTGAAGTTCGCTATTTTTGGACTCTTTCTCGATGTTTTGGTCCCAGGTTCATCAATATAGGTACTAAACTTCTGACCAGAGTTCATAAGTATATTCTAAACCAAACTTCGACAAAATTTGGACTGCGAGCACATTTTGACACGTAGTAACCAAAAGTTCGTCCTTTTAGGATTTTTTCTCGACCTTTTGTGTTAAAGTTCGTCCACGTAGGTACAAAAACTCCTCTCCGGAGTTCATAAGTATCGTTTAAACAAAACTTCGTCCAAATTTGAACTTGGAGCACATTGCAACAAGTAGAAACCCAAAGTTCGTCATTTTTGGAGTCCTTCTTGACCTTTTGGTCCAAAGTTCATCCATAGTACAAAACTCTTATCCAGGGTTCATAAATAACTTTAAACCAAACTACGACCAAATTTTGACTGAAAGCACATTTCGACATGTAGAAACCCAAAGTTCGTCCTTTTCCGACTCTTTCTTGACCTTTTGTGTCAAAGTTCATCCACACAGGTACAAAACTCCTCTCCAGGTTCATAAGTATCTTTTGAACGAAACTTTGTCCTAATTTGGACTTGAATCATATTTTGACAAGTAAAAACCCAAAGTTCGTCCTTTTCAGACTCTTTCTTGATATTTTGTGCCAAAATTCATCCTTTCTAGTCTCTTTCTTTATACTTTGTGCAAAAGTTCGTCCACATAGGTACAAAAACGCTTTCCAGGGTTCATCAGTACCTTGTGAACCAAAGTTCTTCCAAATTTTTAAATATAGCAGACTTTGACACATAGAAATGCGAAGTTCGTTCTTTTCGGACTCTTTCTCGACCTTTTCTTTCTAACTTCGTCCACACTAGTACAAAACTACTTTCCAGGGTTCATAAGTGTTTGTCGAACCAAACTTCTTCCAAATTTGGACTTGAAGCACATTTCGACAAGTAGAAAACCAAAGTTTGTCCTTTTCAGTCTCTTTCTTTACCCTTTGTGCCAAAGTTCACCGGCATAGGTACAAAATTCCTTTCTAGGGTTCATAAGTACCTTTTGAACTATACTTTGACCAATTTTTGACTTGGAGCACACTTCGAAACGTAGAAACCTGAAGTTCGTCATTTTTGGACTCTTTCTCGATGTTTTGGACCCAGGTTCATCAATATAAGTACTAAACTTCTGGCCGAAGTTCATAAGTATCTTTTAAACCAACCTTCGTCCAAATTTGGACTGACAGCACATTTTGACACAAAGAAACCCAAAGTTCGTCATTTTTGGACTCTTTCTTAATCTTTTGGTCCAAAGTTCATCCATAGAGGTACAAAACTCTTATCCAGGGTTCATAAATAACTTTTAAACTAAATTACGACCAAATTTTCACTAAAAGCACATTTCGACAAGTAGAAACCCAAAGTTCGTCCTTTTCAGACACTTTCTTGACCTTTTGTGTCAAAGTTCGTCCACACAAGTATAAAACTCCTTTCCAGGCTTGATAAGTATGTTTTGAACCAAACTTCATCCTAGTTTGGACTTGAAGCACATTTCGACAAATAGAAATCCAAAGTTCGTCCTTTTCAGACACTTTCTTGACATTTTGTGCCAAGGTCCATCCTTTCTAGTCTCTTTCTTTTACCCTTTGTGCAAAAATTCGTCCATGTACAAAAATGCTTTCCAGGGTTCATAAGTACTTTTTGAACCAAAGTTTGTCTAAATTTTTAAATTAAGCAGACTTCGACGTATAGAAATCAAAAGTTCGTCCTTTTCGGACTCTTTCTCGACCTTTTCTGTCTAGGTTTGTCCACACTGGTACAAAACTCCGTTCCAAGGTTCATATGTATCTTTTGAACCAAACTTCTTCCAAATTTGGACTTGAAGCACATTTCAACAATTATAAACCCGAAGTTTGTCCTTTTCAGTCTCTTTCTTTACCCTTTGTGCCAAAGTTCGCCCGATAGGTACAAAATTCCTTTCAGGGTTCATAAGTACCTTTTGAGCTATACTTTGACCAAATTATGACTTGGAGCACATTTCGAAAAGTAGAAACTGGAAGTTCTCCATTTTTGGACTCTTTCTTAACGTTTTGGTCCCAGGTTTATCAGTATAACTTATGTTTAGAGATTATGAGTAACTTTTATACAAAACTTCGACAAAGTTTGGACTGAAAGCACATTTTGACACGTAGAAACAAAAAGTTCATACTTTCCAGACTCTTTCTCGACCTTTTGTGTCTAAGTTTCACCATGTAGGTACAAAAAATCCTCTCAATAGTTCATAAGTATCTTTTGAACAAAACTTCATCCAAATTTGGACTTAGAGCATATTGTGCCAAGTAGAAACCCAAATTTCGTCATTTTTGGACTCTTTCTTGACCTTTTGATCCAAAGTTCATCCATAGAGGTACGAAACACTTATCCAAGGTTCATAAATAACTTTTAAACCAAACTACGACCAAATTTTAACTGAAAGCATAATTTGACATGTAGAAACCCAAAGTTCGTCTTTTTCCAACTCTTTCTTGACCTAGGTACAAAACTCCTCTCAAGGCTTCATAAGTATCTTTTGCACCAAACTTCGTCTTAATTTGGACTTGAAGCACATTTCGACAACTATAAACCCAAAGTTTGTCCTTTTCAGACTCTTTCTTGACATTTTGTGCCAAGGTTCATCCTTTCTAGTCTCTTTCTTTATCCTTTGTGCAAAATTTCGTCCACATGGGTACAAAAATGCTTTCCTGGGTTCATAAGTATCTTTTGAACCAAAGTTTGTCCAAATTTTTAAATATAGCAGACTTCGACATGTAGAAATCCAAAGTTCGTCGTGTTCGGACTCTTTCTCGATCTTTTCTGTCTATGTTCGTCCACACTGGTACAAAACTCGTCTCCAGGTTTCATAAGTGTCTTTTGAACCAAACTTCTTCCAAATTTGGACTAGAAGCACATTTCGAAAATTAAAAACCCAGTTTGTTCTTTTCATTATCTTTCTTTACCATTTGTGCCAAAGTTTGCTTGCATAGGTACAAAGTTCCTTTCTAGGGTTCATAAGTACCTTTTGAATTATACTTTGACCAAATTATGACTTGGAGCACATTTCAAAATGTAGAAACCTGAAGTTCGCCATTTTTGAACTCTTTTTCGACGTTTTGGTCCCAGGTTCATAAATATAGGTACTTACTTCTGACCAAAGTTCATAAGTAACTTTTAAACGAAACTTCAACAAAATTTGGACTGAGATCACATTTTGACACGTAGAAACCCAAAGTTCGTCCTTTTCGGAATCTTTCTCGATCTTTTGTGTGAAAGTTCGTCTACGTAGGTACAAAAACTCCTTTCTGGAGTTCATAAGTATCGTTTGAACAAAACTTCGTCCAAATTTGGACTTTGAGAACATTGCGACAAGTAGAAACCCAAAGTTTGTAATTTTTGGATTCTTTCTTGACCTTTTGGTCCAAAGTTCATCCATAGAGGAACAAAACTCTTATCCAGGGTTCATAAATAACTTTTCAACCAAACTATGAGCAAGTTTTGACTGAGAGCACATTTCGACACGTAGAGACCCAAAGTTCGTCCTTTTCCAACTCTTTCTTGACCTTTTCTGTTAAAGTTCGTCCACATAGGAACAAAACTCCTCTCCAGGCTTCATAAGTATCATATGAACAAAACTTCGCCCAAATTTGGACTTGGAGCAGATTGCGACAAGTAGAAACCCAAAGGTCGTCATTTTTGGACTCTTTCTTGACCTTTTGGTCCAAAGTTCATCCACAGAGGTACAAAACTCTTATCCAGAGTTCATAAATAACTTTTAAACCAAACTACGATCAAATTTTGATTGAATGCACAATTGGACACGTAGAAACCCACAGTTCATCCTTTTCCAATTCTTTCTTCACCTTTTGTGTCAAAGTTCGTCCACACAGGTGCAAAACTCCTCTCTAGACCTAGGAAAGGACGTGACTGCAACAGTTATCAATCCTTTGGCTGAACACTTACTGCCTAATAACTTTTACGGAATAACTCTGATACCAAAATATATAACTCATAATACAGCGGAATGTCTTTAGGCCAAACATTTATTAATTCAGAAGCATAACATGTTTAGAGTCATTACAACACTAAATTCATAAGTCTCAAGCCCAAAAACCTTAGTCCCTATATGAACAACAGTAACATGTGTACAATATAACAGTAACCACCTAACAGATAGGTTACAATATCTTTATCCTTTAGTGGTAGAGCAGATGCAGAGCTATCTTCTGAGGATTTGACCACTACCTATGGGGGAAAAAGGAAAACATTTGAAAACGGGGTGAGCTTGCTAGCCCAGTGAGTGACTTAATAAAGATAATTGATTCTCATGCAAAATTTCAATAAAGAGTTTAACTGAAATATAAACTTTCTACAGTACTTGTCCTGCAGTATAAACATTTTCCAAGCATAAAACATATAAAGTTGTTTTAATCATAAAACATGTTTCTCAATTGAGAATAACCCCACTGTGGGTAAAAACAATCCCAACACCAACTGCTAGTCAAGAGAGAACCCTTTTGCTCAATCTCTGACTCTATCTACCTACGTGCACATGGCCATACTAAGTACCGTCATACCTTAAGTACTTCTGCTCAGATACCTTCTCAAATGTCCTTCAGTATCGAGCTACTAGGATACCTTCTCAAATGTCCTTCAATATCCGGTTGGTTTTGTACCTTCTCAAACGTCCTTTAGTACCAATAGATACCTTCTCAAATGTCCTTCAGTATCTAGTTGGGCGGATACCTTCTCAAATGTCCTTCGGTATCGCATTTTAAGTAAAACTAGTCATAAATGACTTTCTCTTTAAAGCATGTAAAGTACACATATAAAAACATGGCTTTAAAGATACTAACGCATGCTGGGTATATTTATATAAATAGCTTTTCAATAAACTTCCCACACCGTGCGTTTAGGCACTCACCTTGATCGCTTAGGAACTTTTCACTCTAGTAGTTCCTTTTCTACCTCGGGCTCCCTTTTTCACCCCTAGAATTCAGATTCAACTTACAGCTCAGATTACTTATAGTTCTAAACCTTATTTTGAGATACTTCCTTCTAAAAACATATTCATTGTCCTAGGAATCTTACCCTAAAATTTTAGCTCAGAACTCCTCGTGGTTTGGCTAAAATCTCAAAATCTCCAAGACTGGCCCAAGCTTATTCGACAGCCTGACCCTTTTATTTTCTTTCCAGTTTCCAGCCCGATCCCTTCGAGCTTTTTCTCTGGCAGCCCTACCCTGAAAACTAGACTTTGAGAACTTTCAGGTGGCTTTAGAATCACTCCAAACGCACGAGTAAATTAAGAGAACTCCTCGTCTCAAGTTGATGCTGCTTTCCAGACTTCACTGTCCAATGCGTCTCTTTGAAATTCTATGACCAACGCATGAATTTTTGCTTCAACGCAAGGTTTGCTCGACTCTCCCACTCTCTGGCTCTATTTATAGGCGTCCAAACCTTCTCCAAAATCGACACCACCTACTTGGCTACATGTCCAAGTGTATCTCCCTCACACTACCAACACATCTTTTTTATCAGCGCAATCTAAGTGTCTTTCTCCCATGTAGCCAATGCATGAGCTTCCAATCTGATGCCACCACCTCAAATTCTTAAGACTTAAGGCTTCCTCCCAAGAAGACACATGGTTTGATGATGTTTTCTAGGTGATCTCATTCTTTATATGCGTCCAACTTTTGGATGTTCAACGCATAGTCCATACTCAATGCATAGCCTATAACCAACGCATAGCAAGCCAATTCACTACCATCGCAATCCAACTCAGCCATTGCAAACCAACTTAGCCATCACAAACGCATAGGGTGACCGCCCATCCTCGACGCATGGCTCACTAGGTAGCATCGCACGGCTTGCTTGGCATGGGCGCATGGTGCTGGCATAGGCGCTAGTGACCGACGCATGGGCGTGCTGCATAGGCACTGGCCACTCGACGCATGGGTGTGCTACATAGGCTGACCGCTCGACGCATGGACGTGCTACATAGGCTGACAATCGCTCATTTGCTCGACCACATGAGCGTGCTCGACGCATGGACGTGCCCAGTGCATTGATGCTTGACAGAGTGCTTCGACACATGGGCATGGCCGTTTGACAGGGCGCGCGCTGCATAGACATGGCCGCTCGACACATGGCAGGGGCGCTTGGCTGGTCGCTCGACGCATTGGGCAAGGGCGCTGTGCATCGACCGCTTGACGCATGGGCTGCCTTCCAACGCATGCCTTGCCTACCCTTGTACCTTCCAATGCGTCACCTCCATCTTTCTTCCTTCAGCCGCATGCCATCACCAACAACCCTTCGAACGCATCAACACAACTTCTTCCAACGCATGGTCCCTTCCAACGTATTCCACACAAAATTCTATACTTAGCCAAATTTCCAAATTTTTCCCCAAAAGTCAAACTTCCAAATTTCCTCTTTTCTTCTAATTTTTCACCCTTTTCTCTATCATTACATACTAGTTTCCACATCAACCCACTCACCACACTGATCTCAATAGGAAATATATTCAAGTAGAGAAATTAGGATTCGGGGTTCACATACCTTCCCCTTATAAAAATTTCTTCCTCGAAATTTCGCTACAAGTTCGCCAATTAAACAACTGCGGATACTTGTTTTTTATTTGCTCTTTGGCTTCCCACGTTGCTTCTTCCGTGCTATGGTTTTGCCATAGTACCTTTACCAATGGGATTGTCTTATTCCTTAAGACCTGTTCCTTTCTGTCAAGAATCTCCACTGGCTCTTCCTCATAAGATAAATCCTCTCTCAACTGTATCGGTTGCTCAGGCAACACATGGGTAAGATCTGACATATACTTTCTAAGCATTGCCACATGAAACACATCATGAATACGAGATAACTTTGGAGGTAAATCCAATCTATATGCCATTAGGCCAATTCTTTCTATTATCTTGAAGGTCCAATATATCTCGGGCTTAATTTCCCTTTCCTACCAAACATGAGTATACCTTTCCACGAAGATAACTTAAGAAATATTTTATCACCAACTTCAAACTCTAATTCTCTTCTCCTCTTATCGGCGTAACTCTTTTACCTATCTTGAGCCGTCTTAAGACTATCTCTTATAATCTTAACGCTGTCTGATGTCTGTTGCACGAGTTCTGGACCTAGTAATTTCCTTTCACCGACTTCATCCCAACATATCGGAGTCCTATATGGCCTTCCGTATAATGCCTCATACGGTGCCATTCCGATACTTGAGTGGTAACTGTTGTTATACGTGAATTCGATTAATGACATATGCATATCCCAACTGCCTTTGAATTATAATATGCACGCTCTCAGCATGTCCTCTAATGTCTAGATTGTCCGCTCAAACTGACCATCTGTTTGTGGATGAAAAGCGATACTGAAATATAACTTGGTTCCCATAGCTAAGTAAACTAGGCCAAAACTTCGATGAAAATCTGGAGTCTCAATTTGATACAATTGAAACTGGAGCTCCAAACTGACTCACAACTCGATCAACATATAGCTTAACTAATTATTCTAGGATAAAAGTAACTTTAACAAGTAAAAACTTAGCTGTTTTTGTCAATCTATCCACAATTACCCATATACCATCATAGCTCGCTGGTGTCTTAGGTAATCCAAAAAGGAAATCCATCGTAATATGCTCCCATTTCCACTCTGGTACTGGGAGTGGATTAAGTAATCCTGCTAGCCTCTGTCTCTTCGGTTTAACTTGTTGACATATTAGACACTTGTCAACATACTTCGCTATTTCTATTTTCATACCAGGCCACCAAGGTACGCATACCCTTCCTTCTATTAGTAGCACTTTGTCGGCTCTTAATTGATAGTCCGTTCTCAATCCTTTACTTACTTCTTCAGCTAACTTCTGAAGATCGGAATCCTTTGATTGCTCAAGTAGAATATCTTCTACGAGAGTAGAACTGACTTTAAATGACGCTAGTAACCCTTCTTTTTGAACGATTGATAATGCTGCCCTAGCATTATACAACTCATGAATCAGTGTACCCTTCACTAAATTGATACTAGCTCTAGTTGTTCTGGTTTTTCGACTTAGAGCATCAGCTACCACATATGCTTTACCTGGGTGATAGTCAATTGTGCAGTCATAATCTTTGATCAGCTCAATCCATCTTCTCTGTCTCAAGTTCAACTCCTTCTAATCAAAGATATACTTCAGACTCTTATGATCTATAAATATGTGACAACGCTCACCAAACAGGTAATGTCTCCACAACTTTAGAGCTAACACAACTATGGCTAACTCTAAATCGTGCGTAGGGTAGATACATTCATGCTTCTTTAACTGTCGAGAAGCATAAGCTACTACCTTTCCCTCCTACATCAAAACACATCCTAACCCTTGTCAGGATATATCACAATAGACTTCAAACTCCTTACCTGGTGTAGGTAGAGTTAATACTGGTGCTGACACTAACCTCTGTTTCAATACCTGAAAACTGTGCTCGCATTCTGGTGACCACTCAAACTTCGCATCTTTTTTGGTTAGGTTTGTCAATGGTAGAGCTATCTTAGAAAAGCCCTCCATGAATCTCCTATAATAACCTGCTAAACCTAAAAAACTGCGTACTTTGGTTACATTCAGGGGTTGTTCCCAGTTGACTATTGCTTCTATCTTTTGGGAATCAACGCTAACTCCATCAGCTGAAACTATATGCCCAAGAAATACGACTTGATTTAACCAAAAATCACACTTACTAAATTTGGCTATAATTTCTTTTCCCTTAGAATCTGCAACACCATCCTCAGATCTTCCTTGTGCTCCTCTGTGCTATAGGAATACACTAGTATATCATCTATGAAAACTATCACAAACTAATCCAGATAATGATGAAATATCCTATTCATCAAGTCCATAAATATCGCAGGAGCATTTGTTAATCCAAATGGCATTACTAGGAACTCATAATGTTCATACCTAGTTCTGAATGCAGTCTTCGGAACATCTGTGTCTTTCACCTTCAACTGGTGATAACCCGATCTCAAATCTATCTTAGAGAACACCGTGGCTCCCTTTAACTGATCAAAGAGATCATCTATACGAGGCAATGGGTACTTATTCTTAATGGTCACCTTATTCAACTGTCTATAGTCTATGCATAATCTAAGAGTACCGTCTTTCTTCTTAACAAACAAGACTGGCGCTCCCCAAGGTGACACACTAGGTCTAATGTACCCCTTATCCACAAGTTCCTGTAACTAAACTTTTAACTCCTTCAGTTCCGTTGGTGCCATCCTATATGGTGCCTGGGATATAGGTGTTGTACCTAGAACTAACTCAATAGTAAATTCTATTTCTTTGTCAGGTGGTAAGCCTGGTAAGTCTTCAGGGAACACATCTAAGAATTCTTGTACAACAGGTCCATCCTCAGGTCTCAGTTTCTTATCTGTGAAACTGCTACATAGGCTAAATAGGCTTTGCATCCCTTACTCAGCAGCTTCCTGAAAGTATTCTTTTACTTCCTACCAGGGTTATTTCTTTTTCACCTTGTTAAAAACACTATTTCTCTTCTAAAACAATCCATAGTGGCATAGTGTTTACTTAGGAAATCCATACCTAAGATAATATCAAACTCTAGTAATTTTAATGGAATCAAGTCAACCCATAAACTCTGATTTCCAAGAATTACTTCACAATTCCTGTAATACTCATGTACAACTAGAGTATCTCCTACAGGCGTAGAGATAAAAAAATCCTCATTCATACGCTCAGGCACTCTATCTATATATAATGCACAAATGGTAGATATGAATGAGTGCGTAGCACCAGGATCAAATAATGCATAAGCGGATTGATTACATAAAGCTATCGTACCAGTTACGACATCTGGAGCTTCTTCCGCTTCCTGCTGCTGCTGCTATTGGTGTTGCTGTTGGGGTCGTCCAGCTACCCTTTTCTGCTTAGTTGCACCAGATCCTTCACCTCTAGTTCCGATCGCTCTGAGTTGGTCTATAGTCTAGGTAACTCCTCTTTGCTAACTCTATACTCCATGACCTAGCTGAGGACAATCTCTCTTGAAATGCCTTGCTTGTCCACACGGGAAGCACACATTCCTGTTTCCATAACATACTTATATATGGGGTCTACCACAGTTTACACAAAGTAGTCTCCTTCCTGTACTAGTTACCGACTCACTAGCACGACCTGATATTGATTTACCACTCGGTCTAGCTGCAGGTCTTGACCTCTTTCGACTTGAACCTTGTTGGCTCGTACCTCCAAAACTACTCATACCTGACTGTTCAGAGAACGGGGGTCTAAATCTCTTACTTCTTGTTTCTCCAGGCATCTTAAACTGTCCTTCACCTGGCTGGAGTATATTTTCCCTCGCTACATTGTACTCTACTCGGATAGTGGTCTCAACTAACTGAGTGAAATTCACCCAATTGGATGTAGAGGTAACGGGTGTACGTATCTTTCTTCTCTGGCCATTCTTAAATCTCCTACACCTCTCCTTCTCTTCCGCAATGATCGGAAAGTCATACTGAGATAACTCAGTAAATCTTTGCTCATACTCAGCAACCGTCATCACTCCCTGAGTTAGCCTAAGAAACTCCTCCCTCTTCGCTTCTTTAAAAGCACTAGGGTAGTATTTATCCTCAAATACTTGCCTAAACTCAGACCAAGTCATAGTTTCCGACCTATTCCTTCTGGCCTCTATCACTTTCCACCACTTCTCAGCCCCTTTCTATAGCAAGAAAGCCACTAACTCGACCTTACGATCCTCAGGGTACCATGGGTGAGGGTTGGCTCAACAATGTCGGCTTAATAAGCCTCTCATTTCAGGGGTAAAACCAGGTAGATAGCTGGGGACATAGGGTGCAAGACGGAATTCATGCCTACCCGATTTATTAATAGGAAAAAGGTTGTTCTCTTAAGTACTGAATCCAGATCTTGAACAAGGGGCCCCACCCTCTCATTGGTCCAAGAGGGATCCGGTTTAGTGATTGGATCATAAACCAATTTTCATTAGAGGATCAGTAGGAACTTATGAAACAAGACGTAATATCTGGTAAAACAGCATATTGACCTAGCCGTTACTACGAACAACCTGTGAAGGGTCGACTTACTAGTTATGGTTATATCATGTGGACACAAATATATATACAGTGAGGAGAGTGCAACTATCAAGCTATAGTGGTATGATTTGATAGTTAACGAGTACTAATTAATTCGGTCTACAGAGTTTAGCCAATTAACCTTAATCGTTGGAGCTTATATCTGTAGGTCCATAAGGTCCCTCTACTTGCTCATAAAACATGAACACCTTGAATTAATAAATGAGTGAATTTGGAATGATATCAATTTGAATTCTAATTTGAAAATGTTCATATTGAAATTAGAGTTTTGAGTTTGAATAAATTCCAAATCAAATTACGGTTTGTTTAATTATATTTTATATAATTAACGTTTAATTTGTTAAAATTAAACGAAATTGGAGAGTTTATAATATTCAAATATTGATTTAAATATTAATTACATGAATTAGGAGGAATTTTGGGTTTCTACATATCGAAGTCTGTTATAATTCCAAATTAGGACAAACTTCGGGTTTCTATGTGTCAAAATGTGCTCTCAGTCCAAATTTTGTCGAAGTTTAGTTTAAAAGTTACTTATGAACCCTGGACATGAGTTTTGTACTTGTGTGGATGAACTTTGAACCAAAAGGTCAAGAAAGAGTCAAAGAATGACGAATTTTGAGTTTCTACTCGTCGAAATGTGCTCCAAGTCAAAATTTGGACGAAGTTTGGTTCAAAAGTTACTTATGAACCCTAGAGAGGAATTTTGTTCCTATGTGTCAACTTTGGCACAAATGGTAAAGCAAGAGATGAAAAAGGACGAACTTTGGGTTTCTCCTTGTCGAAATGTGCTCCAAGTCCAAATTTGGACGAAGTTTGGTTCAAAAGATACTTATGAACCCTGGAAAGGAGTTTTGCACAGTTTGAATTAACTTATATACAAAAGGTCAAGAAAGAGTCCAAAAATGATGAACTTTGGTTCAAAAGGTATTTATGAACCCTAGAAAGAAGTTTTTACCTGTGTGGATGAACCTTGGGACACAATGTCAATGAAAGAGTCCGAAAAGGCCGAAGTTTGGGTTTCTACATGTCAAAATGTGCTCTCAGTCCAAATTTGGTCGAACTTCTGATCAAAAGGTATTATGAACCCTAGAAAGGAGTTTTTACCTATGTGGATGAACCTTAGGACACAATGTCAATGAAAAAGGCCGAAAAGGCCGAAGTTTGGTTTAAAAGATACTTATGAATGCTGGACAATAGTTTTGTACATGTATGGATGAACAAGATCAAAAGGTCAAGAGAGATTCCAAAAAAGAAGAACTTTGGGTTTCTACTTGTCGAAATGTGATCCAAGTCAAAATTTGAGCGACTGGTTCAAAATGTACTTATGAACCTTAGAAAGAAATTATGTACCTATATGGACGAACATTGTCACAAAGGGTAAAGAAAGAGACTAAGAATGATGAACTTTGGGTTTCTACCTATCGAAAGGTGCTCTAAGTCCAAATTTGGAAGAAATTTGGTTCAAAAGATACATATGAACTTTTGAGAGGAGTTTTGTACTAGTGTGGACTAACTTAGACATAAAAAATCAATAAAGATTCTGAAAAGGACGAACTTTTGTTCAAATGGTAATTATGGATCCTGGAGAGGAGTTTTGTACCTGTGTGGATGAACCTTAGCACAAAATGTCAAGAAAGAGTCTGAAATGGACGAACTTCGTGTTTCTACTTATCGAAATGTGCTCTCAGTCAGAATTTGGTCATGCTTTGGTTTAAAAGTTCCAAATTTGGACGACCTTTGGTTCAAATGGTACTTATGAACCCTGAAAAGGAGTTTCTACTTGTGTGGATGAACCTTGGTACAAATGTCAAGAATAAGTCTGAAAATCATGAACTCTGGGTTTCTACTTGTCGAAATGTGCTCCAAGTCCAAATTTGAACGACGTTTGGTTCAAAAGATACTTATGAACCCTGAGAGGAGTTTCGTGCTTGTGTGGACGAAGTTTGGTTAAAAAGATACTTATGAACTCTGGACAGGAGTTTTGTATCTGTGCGGATGAACTTTGACACAAAAGGTCAAGAAAGAGTCCACAAAGGAACGAACATTTTGTTTCTACGTGTCGAAATGTGCTCTCAGTCAAAAGAGTAAATTTATGAACCCTATAATGGAATTTTGTACCTATGTGAATGAACTTTGGTACAAAGGGTTAAAGAAAGAGGCAAAAAAGGACGAAGTTTTTGTTTCCACTTGTCAAAATGTAATCTAAGTCCAAATTTGGACGAAGTTTGGTTCAAAAGATACTTATGAACCCTGGTGAGGAATTTTGTACCTGTGTGGACGAACTTTGATACAAAAGGTACAGAAAGAGTCCGCAAAGTACAAACTTTGGCTTTCTACGTGTTGAAATATTCTATCAATCCAAATTTGGACGACGTTTTGTTTAAAAGTTACTTATGAACCATGGACAGGAGTTTACTTGTATGGATGAACTTTGGACCAAAAGGTCAAGAAATAGTCCAAAAAATGACGAACTTTTGGTTTCTACTCATCGAAATGTACTCCAAGTCAAAATTTGGATGAATTTTGTTCAAAAGGTACTTATGAACCGTAGAAAGGAATTTTGTACCTATGTGAACAAACTTTGGCACAATGCGTAAAGAAAGAGACTAAAAAGGAAGAACTTTGGGTTTTTACTTGTCAAAATGTGCTCCAAGTCCAAATGTTGAAGTTTGGTTCAAAAGATACTTATGAACTCGTGAGAGGAGTTTTGTACCTGTGTGGACGAACTTTGATACAAAAGGTACTAAAAGAGTACACAAAGGACAAACTTTGGGTTTCTATGTGTCGAAATGTGCCCTCAGTCCAAATTTGGACGAAGTTTTGTTTAAAAGTTACTTATGAACCCTTGGCAAGAGTTTTGTAGTGTATAGATGAACTTTGCACAAAAAGGTCTAAAGAGTAAAAAATGATGAACTTTGGGTTTCTATTTGTCGAAATATGCTCCAAGTCAAAATATGGATGAAGTTTGGTTCAAAAGGTATTTATGAACCCTAGAAAGGAATTTTGTACTTATGTGGACGTACTTTGGCACAAAGGGTAAAGAAAGAGACTAAAAAGGGCGAACTATGGGTTTCTACTTGTCGAAATGTGCTCCAAGTCCAATTTTGATGAAGTTTGGTTTAGAACGATGGAAAGAGTTTTGTACCTGTATGGATGAAGTTTGGACCAAAAAGTCAAGAAAGAGTCCGCAAAGGACGAACTTTGGGTTTCGTGTCGAAATGTACTCTCAGTCCAAATTTGGACAAAGTTTTGTTTAAAACTTACTTATGTACCCTGAACAAGAGTTTTGTACTTGTATGGATGAACTTTGTACCAAAAGGTCAAGAAAGAGTAAAACAAATGACGAACTTTTAGTTTCTACTTGTCGAAATGTGCTCCAAGCAAAAATTTGGATGAAGTTTTGTTCAAAAGGAACTTAAGAACCCTAGAAAATAATTTTGTACCTATGTGAACAAACTTTGCCATAAAGAATTTAAAGAGACTAAAAAGGACGAACTTTGGGTTTCTACTTATGGAAATGTGCTCCAAGTACAAATTTGGACGAAGTTTGGTTCAAAAGATACTTATGAACCCTAGAGAGGAGTTTTGTACCAATGTGGATGAATTTAGACACAAAAGGTCAAGAAAGAGTCTGAAAAGGATGAAGTTTGGGTTTCTACACGTCGAAAATTGCTATAATACCAAATTTGGATGAAGTTTGGTTCAAAAGGTACTTATGAACCTTGGAAATTAGTTTTGTACGTGTGTGGATGACCCTTGGTGCAAAATTTCAAGAAAGAGTCCGAAAAAGACTAACCTTGGGTTTCTAGTTGTCGAAATGTGCTCCAAGTCCAAATTTGGACGATGTTTGATTAAAAAGATACTTGTGAACCCTGGAGAGGAGTTTTGTATCTGTGCAGACAAACTTTGACACAAAAGGTCAAGAAAGAGTCTGCAAAGGACGAATTTTTTGCACAAAGGGTAAAGAAAGAGACAAAAAAGGATGAACATTTTGTTTCTATTTGTCAAAATGTGATCGAAGTCCAATTTTGGATGAAGTTTGGTTCAAAAGTGTTGGAATGTACCATCATGCAGCGGAAGTGACTAGGATCTATAAGCACTCTAATTCATTAATTTTAGCAGAAAAGAAAATATGCTTCAGCAGAAATAAATGGGTTTCGTGACATATCTTTGTAAAACTTCCTCAAAGCTTGAATTCCAGCTGCAAATCTCCTCTGAATCTTATTGTAGACCATGCCAAGATCTTTCTTACTATTCTCTTGGTGCTCTAGATTGAGTTGTAGGACTCAAAATAAGCCTGAATTAAGGAAATTCAGAGACAAGCTCACAGCTGCAACCCAAATGAAGAACACCTTTCTTCTCTCGAATTTTTCAGATAAATTCTTTCAGTTGCCTTGCATAAAAAAACTCCAACCTCTTCAATATATTGGAGACACTCATGCAAAGAGATTTGCTGCATGAGATGCAGCTCATGATTGGAGTAAATGAAGCTTGAAGTAGGTTGTTAGTAAGCTACTTGAGAAGTTAATGGAAAATGCTTATTTTCCATTTTGGGTTTTTCCTTTCTTTTTCAATTTATCAAAATTGATTTCACAAATCAATTTATCTTATAAAATTGAAAATATTATTAATTTTACAAAATTATTTTCATAAATTAATTTTCTTAATAAAATTAATAAATAATTATTTAAACAATTTAAATAATTCTAATTAATTTAATATCAAATATTAAATTAATTTTTACACAATTCCATCTTCAAATATTTAAATCATATTTAAATATTAATTCTCCAATTTTGTTTAATTCTAATTTGAACGTTTCAAATTAACTTATCATGCTATTCTAAAGCTAATCCATTTACGAGCTAGTAGGGGGACCTCGTGGACCTACAGATCATGGGCTCCAACGATCCTAGATTAATCGGCTAAACTCATTAGATCGAACTAACCCTCATTCGTTAACTAATGGGTGATTTCACTAAAGCCCATAGCTGAACTCCCCTCACTGTACATATATTATGTCCACTCGATATAACCATGATTAGTAAGTTAACCCTTCACAGGTTGCTCGTAATAATGACTGGGTTGAATCTCTGTTTTACCCCCGAAATTACCTCTTATTTCTTAAGTCCCACTGATCCTCTAATGAACAATTGATTTGTGATCCAATCAACAAATCAAATCCCTCTCAAGCCAATGAAAGGGTGAGGCCTCTTGTTCAAAACCCAAAATTAGCACTTAAAGGGAACAACCTCTCTACTTACCCTAATTAGGTAGGAGTGAATTCCGTACCCTATGTTCCCAGCTATTTATCTGGTCTTATCCCCAAATTGGGAGGCTTATTGAGCAGAGAAGTTGGTCTACTCTCACTGTTTGTAGATCAAAGGATAATCCCGAACAAACAGGAGTTCATAGTTAACTAAGGATTAAGGTCAAGTTACCTAGGTCATCACTTTGAAATAGTCAGTCTTAAACAATAAACAGTGTTATAAAGTAAAAGTGACTGGTTTCGTGGGCCGATCTTGTATAAAACTCATTTACACAGGACACCCCCACTCCTCATGTTATAACATGCACGAATTAGGATCACTACGTTTGTAGCACTTTACAACTCTATGTAACAACTACAGAGTAGGCCACATCCAATAGTGTTACCAGAATAAGGCACCAAATCTTATTCATATACTATAGATCATTTCGACTATTTACTCGAACCTGATCCACATGTATGTCTCCACATAAAGTTCAAGTACTCATGTAATAGTCAAGGGGCTTTTGGTTTAAGTTCTATTTATTGATCATTTCGACTATTTATTGAATCTTCATAATAAGTTCTATTGTTTACAAACCACGAGTTTTAGGACATAAAACCCTACAAAAAGATACTTATGAACCCTGGTGAGGAGTTTTGTATCTGTGTGAACGAATTTTGACCCAAAAAGGCAAGAAAGAGTCCGCAAAGGACGAACTTTGGGTTTCTACTTGTCGAAATGTGCTCCAAGTCCAAATTTATACAATGTTTGGTTCAAAAGATACTTATGAACCCTAGAGAGGAGTTTTGTACCTGTGTAGACGAACTTTGACACAAAAGGTACATAAAGAATCCTGTGGGTTTTGTTTAAAAGTTACTTATTAACCATGGACATGAGTTTTGTACCTGTGTATAAAAGTTACTTTTGTACCTGTGGGTTTCTACATGTTGAAATGTGCTATCAGTCCAATATTTGGATGAAGTTTTGTTTAAAAGTTACTTATTAACCATGGACATGATTTTTGTACCTGTATGGATGAACTTTGGATCAAAAGATCTACAAGGTCAAAAATGACGAACTTTTGGTTTCTACTTGTCAAAATGTGCTTAAAGTCAATATTTGGATGAAGTTTTGTTCAAAAGGTACTTATGAACCCTAGTAGAAAGCAATTTTGTATCTGTTTTGGCACAATGGTTAAAGAAATAGACTAAAAAGGACAAACTTTGAGTTTTGACTTGTCGAAATGTGCTCCAAGTCCAAATGTTGAAGAACTTTGTTCAAAAGATACTTATGAACCCTAGAAAGAAGTTTTGTACCTGTGTGGACGAACTTTGACACAAAGGTATAGAAAGAGTCCGCAAAGGACGAACTTTGGTTTCTATGTGTCGAAATGTGCTCTTAATCCAAATTTGGACGAAGTTTTGTTTAAAAGTTACTTATGAACCCTGCCAGGAGTTTGTACCTATATGGATGAACTTTGGACAAAAAGGTCAAGAAAAAGTCCAAAAATGATGAACTTTGGGTTTCTACTTGTCGAAATGTGCTCCAAAATATGAACGAAGTTTGGTTCAAAAGATATTTATGAACCCTAGAAAGGAATTTTGTACCTATTTGGACAGACTTTGGAATAAAGGGTAAAGCAAGAGACTAAAAAGGGCGAATTATGGGTTTCTACATGTCGAAATGTGCTTCAAGTCCAAATTTGAATGAAGTTTGTTTTAAAAGTTACTTATGAACGATTGAAGGAGTTTTGTACCTGTATGGATGAACTTTGGCCAAAAGGTCAAGAAAGAGTAAAAAATGGCGAACTTTTGGTTTCTACTTGTCAAAATGTGCTCCAAGTCAAAATTTGGATGAAGTTTAGTTTAAAAGGTACTTATGAACCCTAGAAAAGAATTTTGTACCTATATGAACGAACTTTGGAACAAAAGGTCAAGAAAGAGTTGGAAAGGACGAACTTTGGGTTTCTACTTGTGGAAATGTGCTCCAGGTACAAATTTGGAAGAAGTTTGGTTCAAAAGATACTTATGAACCCTGGAGAGGAGTTTTGTACCAATGTGGACGAACTTAGACACAAAAGGGCAAGAAAGTCCGAAAATGATGAACTTTGGGTTTCTATTTGTCCAAATGTGCTCCAAGTCCAAATTTTGGATGAAGTTTGGTTCAAAAGATACTTATGAACCCTGGAGAAGAGTTTTGTACCTGTGTGGATGAACTTTGACACAAAAGGTCCAGAAAGAGTCTGAAAAGGACGAACTTTGGGTTTCTACATGTCAAAATGTGCTCTCAATCCAAATTTGGTCGAAGTTTGGTTTAAAAGTTACTTATGAAGCCTAGACAGAAGTTTTGTAACTGTATGGATGAACTTTGGACCAAAAGGTCAATAAAGAGACCAAAAATGCCGAACTTTTGGTTTCTACTTGTCGAAATGTGCTCCAAGTCAAAATCTCGACGAAGTTTGGTTTAGAAGATACTTATGAAATCTAGAGAGGAGTTTTGTACCAATGTGGATGAACTTACACAAAAAGTCAAGAAAGAGTCTTAAAAGGACGAACTTTAGGTTTCGACATGTCGAAATCTACTCTAATTCCAAATTTGGACGAATTTTGGTTCAAAAGGTACTGATGAAAACTGGAAAGGAGTTTTGTACTTGTGTGGATGAACCTTGGCATAAAATATCAAGAAAGAGTCTGAAAAGGATTGTTTGGGTTTGTACTTGTTGAAATGTGCTTCAAGTCCAAATTTGGACGACGTTTGGTTCAAAAGATACTTATGAACCCTGGAGTGTGTGGACGAATTTTGACACAAAAGGTAAAGAAAGTGTCCGCAAGGACGAACTTTGGGTTTCTACATGTTGAAATGTGCTCTCAATCAAAATTTGGTTTAAATGTTACTTATGAACCCTGGATAGGTGTTTTGTACGTGTATGGATGAACTAGACCAAAAAGTCAAGAAAGAGTACAAGAATGATGAACTTAGGGTTTCTACTTGTGAAAATGCGCTTCATGTCAAAATTTGGACAAGGTTTGGTTCAAATGGTACTTATGAACCCTAGAAAGGAATTTTTGTTGGGTTGTATGTCCTAAAACTCACGATTTGTAAAATTGAACATATTCTATTATCGATAAAGATGTTGAATCTAATAATTACATTCATAAAATCTAAATCCAATAAACTAAGATCCATGGCTAATACTTGAACTTTATGCAGAGACATAAAAATGGATCAAGTTCGAAGAAATAACCAAAACGGTCTACATTATATGATTAAGGTTGGATGCCTTATTCTGGTAACACTATTGGATGCGGCCTACTCTGTAGTTGTTACAAGTTGTTGTAAAGATACTACAAACGAAGTGATATAGATTCGTTCATGAGGAGTGGGGGTGTCCTATGCAATGAGTTTGCATAAGATCGAACCAAGAAATAAGTCACTCTTAATATATAATGTTGTTTATTGTTTAAGATTGACTATTCTGCTTAGATGACCTAGGTAAGTCGATCTTAATCTTGAGCTAACTATGATCTCCTGTTTATTTAGGATTACCATTAGATTTGTGGGTGAGGGTTGGCTCAACAGCGTCGACTTAATAAGCCTCCCATTTTAGGGGTAAGACCAAGTAGATAGCTGGGGACATAGGGTGCAAGACGGAATTCACGCCTACCCAATTTAGGAATAACTGGCTGGTCGATTGAAGGCTGTGGATTTTGGCCCCCCTGATCCAGAGAATTACAGCTCGTATTAGATGCTGCGCAACTCGGTCCCTCTCTTTTGCTAGAAGGTTACAGCTCGTTAGGTCTGTCTTACAGCCCTTTCAGGTGTTTTGGTGCAGCATCTTCGTATTGCCTGCGTGTGTCACTCATGAGGTGGATCGTCTTTTGAGGAGGCTTTTATGGAAGGGTAGTGTGGAGAGTCGAGGCAGTGTGTAGGTTGCGGTGTGCTTGCCGAAGGGTGAGGGAGGTTTGGGTGTTACTTATGTAGCTTCTTGGATTCAGGATGCTATTATGAAGCTGTTTTGGCTTCTTTTAGTTAAGTCTGGTTCTTTGTGGGTGGCGTGGATGGAGGCGTATGTACTGTGTGAGAGGAGTGAAGTAGGGAGGTCTTGGTGCTTGCAGTGTAGAGATAAATTCAAACATCTAGTTCGTTTAATGGTAGGCGACGGGATATCTTGTTTTGTTTGGTGGCACCCTTGGTTTCTACGAGGTGGAATTTTGGCGACGTATGGGTCTCCGTTTATGATGCAGCTAGTAGGTTGGAGGCACGTTTATCGAAGTTTATGGATGGTGAGGGAGGGTGGAGGTGGCCTACAGTATCATGGGAGTTGCTCGAGATCTGAGGTTTGATTAAGGCAGTGGAGCCTAGGTTGAGTGGGAAAGATTACTTGGTGTGGGTTCCAAGTGCTAGTGGTCGATTTTCTATTGCTAGTGTGTGGGAGAGTATACGTCCTCGTCGTCCTAGTGTGTATTGGGCATGTCTTCTGTGGTCGGGGGTTGGTATTCTGCGTCACTCATTTTGTGCTTGGTTAATCGTGAGGGATCGGTTGGGTACGAGGGATTGAACGAGGGATGTGTCTTCTAAGGGGGGTGTCTCCTATGTGTGGGTGGTGTGGAGTCTTAGGACCATTTATTTTTTGGGTGTGACTTTGGGAGAGAGGTGTGGTTGGGTGTTCTGTGTCAGATGGGATCGTCTCATCAGGTGACGGGTTGGGATGTCGAGTTGACTTGGTTGTGTCGTGTGGGGTCTGGTAAGGGGGGTGCGTAGTAAGCTATTTCGAGTCTTCTGGTGTGCATCTATCTACTTCATGGCAGGAGCAGAATCACTTCATGGGGATCATCCCAGGACAACGCTAACTCTGTTCCACCATATCATTTCTTTGGTTCGTGCTCGTGCTGCTTCATGGCGAGTTGACCTTCTTGGTTTGATTTAACTCATCATCATCATGTTTTTTCTTTCTTCAGCTCTTTCTGTTGTTCTTTGTTCTTATGTTATCCCATGTTTATGGGGTTTCTTTTGTTTCTTGATTCTCTTGCCCTGGTGTCGTTTTGCTTAGTTTCTGTTTGGCTTTGTTCTGTGGTTTCTGTTTAGACTTCTTTTGTTTGTGCTTTGTTGTTGTGATGCCTTGATCCTAGGCTGTGGGATCCTCCTTGTTTAAAAGTTACTTATGAACCCTGGATAGGAGTTTTGTACATGTATGGATGAACTTTGGGCCAAAAGGTCAAGAAAGAGTCCAAAAATGACGAATTTTGGGTTTTTACTTGTCAAAATATGCTCCAAGTCAAAATTTAGATGAAGTTTCATTTAAAAGGTACTTATGAACCCTAGAAAGAAATTTTGTACCATAGGGACGAACTTTGGCACAAGGAGTAAAAGAAACAAAATAAAAAGGACGAGCTTTGGGTTTCTACTTGTTGAAATGTCCTCCAAGTCAAAATTTGGAAGAAGTTTGCTTCAAAAGATACTTATGAACCCTGAAAAAAAGTTGTGTACCAGTGTGGATAAACTTAGATACAAACGGTCAAGAAAGAGTCCATAAAGGACGAACTTTGGGTTTCTACATGTCGAAGTCTACATAGAAAGAGTCCAAAAGGTAAATGAACTCTGGAAAGGAGTTTTTACCTATGTGGATGAAACTTGGAACAAAATGTCAAGAAAGATTCCGAAAAGGACGAACTTTGGGTTTCTACTTGTCGAAATGTTCTCAGAGTCCAAATTTTGATGAAGTTTTGTTCAAAAGATACCTATGAACCGTGGAGAGGAGTTTCGTACCTGTGTGGATGAACTTTGACACAAAAGGTCAAGAAATAGTCCGAAAAGGACGAGCTTTGGGTTTCTACTCGTCGAAATGTGCTCCAAGTCTCAATTTTTAAGAAGTTTGGTTCTAAAGATACTTATACCCTGGAGAGGAGTTTCGTACTTTTGTGGATGACCTTGGCACAAAATGTCAAGAAAGAATATGAAAATGACGAAATTTTGGTTTCTACTTGTTGAATGTGCTCCAAGTCCAAATTTGGACGATGTTTCATTAAAAATATACGTATGAATCCTTAAGAGGAGTTTTGTACCTGTCTGGACGAACTTTGACACAAAAGTTCAAGAAAGAGTTCAAAAAAGATAAACTTTGGGTTTCTACTTGTTGAAATATGCTCTCAGTCCAAATTTTGTAAAAGTTTGGTTTAAAAGGTACTTATGAAACCCATAATGGAATTTTGTACCTATGTGCATGAACTTTGGCACAAAGGCCTTGAAAGAGACAAAAAAGGATGAACTTTGTGTTTCTACTTATTTGTGCTCCAAGTCCAAATTTGGACGAAGTTTGGTTCAAAAGATACTTATGAACCCTGAAGAGGAGTTTTGTACCTATGTGGACGAACTTTGACACAAAAGGTCAAGAAATAGTTCGAAAAAGGACGAACTTTGGGTTTCTACATGTCGAAATGTGCTCTCATTCCAAATTTGGTCAAAGTTTGGTTTAAAAGTTACTTGCGAACATTGGACAGGAATTTTGCACCTGTATGAATGAACTTTGGACCAAAAGATGAAGAAAGAGTCCAAAAATGACGAATTTTGAGTTTCTATTTGTCGAAATATGCTCGGAAGTCAAAATTCGACGAAGTTTGGTACAAAAGGTACTTATGAACCCTAGAAAGGAATTTTGTACCTATGTGGATGAACTTTGGCACAAAGGGTAAAGAAAGAGACTAAAAAGAACGAACTTTGGGTTTCTACTTGTCGAAACGTGCTCCAAGTCCAAATTTGGAAGAAGTTTGGTTCAAAAGATACTTATGAAACCCTGGAGAGGAGTTTTGTACCAGTGTGGACGAAGTTAGACACAAAAGGTCAAAAGAGAGTCCAAAAGGACGAACTTTGGGTTTCTACATGTTGATGTCTGCTATAATTCCAAATGTGGACGAGCTTTGGTTCAAAAGGTACTTATGATTTAATATCATATATTTAGCATAGTATTTTTCCTCCACTAGATATAAATCATATTTATATATAATTTCCTCTAAATTAATTTATCTCATACACTAAGTCAATTATATCATATATAATTAACTAGTTCAATTATATTATATATAATCGAACTCCCTCTTATCAATTTGAACATTTCAATCTAACCCAAAAACTGATTCTCAACTTGTATCAAAGTTACCAAGGGGACCTTATGGACATATGACTCAAAGCTCTAACAGTACATGAATAACTGACTAAACTCTTTAGCTACAATATCCACCATTCGTTAACTTCCAGACATTCTACTAAAGACCGACAACTGAATTCTTCTTACCATAGATATATTTCTATATCCAATGGATATAACCAATCATTAGTACGATGACCCTTCACAGATATCGTAAGTACAGCTGGGCCAATTTACCATTTTGCCGTTGTAGTTACATCTTACTTCTTAAGTACCACTGATCCCTCTAATGAACAATATTAATGTGTGAACACCTCCGGGCCATGAGAGAGTGTGTGGCACCACGTCGTTCAAGCCCTAAGATCAGCCCTAAAGGAGTAATCTATCTACTTACCCCTACTTCCTCTAAGGTTTCCCTCCTATATCCAAAAGGTCAAGAAAGAGTCCAAAAATGATGAACTTTATGTTTCTACTTCTCGAAATATGCTCCAAGTCAAAATTCGGACAAAGTTTGGTTCAAAAGGTACTTATGAACCCTTGGAAGAATACTTGTACCTATGTGGACGAACTTTGGCACAAAGGGTAAAGAAAGAGGCTACAAGGACGAACTTTGGGTTTTTACTTGTCGAAATTTTCTTCAAGTCCAAATTTGGAAGAAGTTTTGTTGAAAACATGCTTATGAACTCTGGAAAGGAGTTTTGTACCAGTGTGGACGAACTTAGAAACAAAAGGGCAAGAAAGAGTTCGAAAATGACGAACTTTGGGTTTCTATTTGTCCAAATGTGCTCCAAGTCCAAATTTGGAGGAAGTTTGGTTCAAAAGATACTTATGAACCCTGGAGAAGAGTTTTGTACCTATGTGGATGAACTTTAACACAAAAGCTCAAGAAAGAATCCGAAAAGGACGAACTTTGGGTTTCTACATGTATAAATGTGCTCTCATTCCAAATTTGGTCAAAGTTTGGTTTAAAAGTTACTTATGAACCCTGGACAAGAGTTTTGTAGCTGTATGGATGAACTTTTGACCAAAAGGTCTGAAATAGACCAAAAATGTTGAACTTTAGGTTTCCACTTGTCGAAATATACTCCAAGTCAAAATTTGGATGAAGTTTGGTTTAAAAGATACTTATGAACTCTGGAGAGGAGTTTTGTACCAATGTTGACGAACTTACACAAAAATTCAAAAAGAGTCCGAAAAGGACGAACTTTGGGTTTGACATGTTAAAGTCTTCTCTAATTTGAAATTTGAACGAATTTTGGTTCATAAGGTACTTATGAACCCTAGAAAGGAGTTTTATACCTGTGTGGATGAACCTTGGCACAAATTTTCAAAAAAGAGTCTGAAAAGGACAAACTTTGGGTTTCTACTTGTTGAAATGTGCTTCAAGTCCAAATTTGGACGAAACTTGGTTCAAAAGATACTTATGAATCCTGGAGAGAAGTTTTACCTGTGTGGACAAACTTTGACACAAAAGGTAAAGTAAGTTCACAAAGGATGAACTTTGGGTTTCTATGTTTTGAAATGTGCTTTCAATCCAATTTGGCCGAAGTTTGGTTTAAAAGTTACTTATGAACCCTGAACAAGAGTTTTGTACCTGTATGGATGAACTGGACCAAAAGGTCGAGAAAGAGTCCAAGAATGATGAACAAACCTTGGATAGGAGTTTTGTACCTGTGTAAGAACTTTGGACCAAAAGGTCAAGAAAGAGTCCAAAAATGATGAACTTTGGGTTTTTACTTGTTGAAATGTGCTCCAAGTCCAATTTTGGACAAAGTTTTGTTCAAAAGATTCTTATGACCTCTAAAGAGGAGTTTTTGTACTTGTGTGGATGAACTTTGACACAAAAGGTTAAGAAAGAGTCCGGAAAGGACGAACTTTGGGTTTCTACGTGGCAAAATGTTCTCTCAGTCCAAATTTGGTCGAAGTTTAGTTTAAAAGTTATTTATGAACTCTAGATAGAAGTTTAGTACCTATATGGATGAACTTGGGATCAAAAGGTCAACAAAGAGTCCAAAAATGACGAACTTCTAGTTTCTTCTTTTCAAAATGTGCTCTAAGTCAAAATTTGGACAAAGTATAGTAATGAACTCTAGAAAGTAATTTTTGTGAACCCTGAACCCTAATTTCTCTATTTGAGTATGTTCTCTACTGAGACCAGTGTGGTGAGTAGGTTGATATGAGAATTAATGTGTAATGGTAGAGAAAAGGGTGAAAAGTTAGAAGAAAAGTTTTAGTTGGAAACTTGACTCGTGGGTAGAGCTTGAAAAATTGGCTAAGTATAATCCATGCATTGGAGGCTAAAAAATTGGCTAAGTGTTGTGCCATGCGTTGGCCATGCTCATTTGAGAGGTTATTTGGACATTAAAGGAAGCTAAGGTATGTCCAAGAGAAAAGCTATACATGGGAAAGCATGCGGCAGCTAGCAAAGCATGTGGTAGCCTCAAGTGTACGCGAGCATGGGCGCTGGGCGTTGGAGATGCACACGTTGGACGATTGTGTAGCAAATGAGTGGCGCTAGACGATGAGGTAGGCGATCGTGTAGCAAATGAGCGGCGCTACACGATGAGGTAAGAGATCGTGTAGCAAATGAGCGGCGCTACACGATGAGGTAGGTGATCATGTAGCAAGTGAGTGACGCCACACGATGAGGTAGGCGATCGTGTAGCAATGCGCAAAGCTCAGTGATGCGGTAGACGATGTGAAGGGTCACGCTAAACGATAGCGCTATGCATTGGACGATACTGTTAAGCGATGGGGCATTGGAACTGCACAATCGGCATCAGCACTAAGCGATGACGCTGGGCAATGGCGCTACGCGATAGGCATGGGTGCTAAACGATAGCCATGCTGTGCTAGAAGATGGACGTCAACGCTACACGATGGGTATCAGTGTGCTATGCGTTTGGCGAGATCGTCAGGTGACAAGCATCAATGTAAGGTCACTAAACGATGGAGCGGTGAGCTAAACGATTGGACTTGTGTTGATCGTCATAAACACCAGATGTCCTTAGCACCAGATTTAACTCCATGAAAAATGAAGTGTCACGCTATGCTTTAATTAGAAGCGGTGGAAAGTAGTATAAAAGGGGAGGTCGAACTTCAAACGATCAATTTGATCAATTCCTCCGTGAAAATTTAAAGTTCTTGGTGTTGTTGGAAAGCTCTGAGAGTCTAATTTCAGAGGTGACGCTGTTAGAAAAGACCTTTTCGGATTAAGGTCGGAGAAGGAGAAAAAGGACTAGAGGTTCTGTTCTCGCGTGAATCCGAGCCATCGTTAAAGAATTGATTCTCTAGGACAGACCACAGGAAGTCTGAAGCTGAAATTTAGGTAAGATTCCTGAGACAATTCCTAACAAGTTTGTAAAAGGAAATTTCTTGAGATGAGCTCTAGAATTCGAGTTAATAATTTTGTAAGATAAATCTAGAATTTCATGAACAAGCAGGCAGCTACTTGAGTTGAATAAGCTGACAATTCGAAGGAAATGCTTGGATAGACCAAGGGCTGAGCTTTTTCGTGCGTTGGACCTGCTGTATAGGACGAGAAGAACTTGCAGTGGAGTCTTGGACGCATAAGCAGCCTTGAGGACGACCATATGCAGCTGTAAGAGCACTTAGAGAGAAAAGTGTTGGTTGCATAAGTGGTGTTGCATTTGTGAAGAGCGGTTGGAAGCTTTGCATGAGCCAAATCTCAAAGAAATTCCTAAGTGTCTAAACCTACAACAATGTGCTTTGTTGTGAAAGTCTTCAAGAGAAAGGCTAAACACAAAGCTTACTTAAGGGTTAGTCTCAAAAGGGAGACTTATGCTAGTAGCTAATATATGCTTTTGTGTCCATAAGATTGACACCAGTGATAGAAGCATACTGACCCTTGAGGAATAGTTCTAAAAGTTGTGAGTGACTAAATATTTATAATGTTTTAAAGAAAGATTATTCTCATGCTAGCTAGTTTTACAAAATAAATTCTAAGCAAACCATGAGTTATGTTTTAAACACATGCCATGTATAAAAGTTTATTGAAAAACTATTTATGTGTATTTAATACACAAAGCATGCGTTAGTATCTTTAAAGACATGTTTTCTATGCGTTATGCTTTACATGCTTTAAAGAGAAAGTCATTGTATGACTAGTTTTACTTGAAACTCGATACCAGGGGACATTTGAGAAGGTATCCGAGTAGCTCGATACTGAAAGCCAAGTTTTGAGAAGGTATCTGAGCAAAATTACCTAAGGTATGATGGTACTTAGTTATGGCCACGTGCACGTAGGTAGTTTAAAGTCAGAGATCACTTAGGCTTCTCTCTTGACTAAGTCAGAGATTGAGCAAAAGGGTTCTCTCTTGACTAGCAGTTGACGTTGGGATTTAACCACAACAGGGTTATTCTCAACTAAGGAACAGTTTAATGTTTTATGATGAAAATAGTTTTACATGCTTTATGCTTGGAAAATGTTTATATTGCAGTACAAGGTTACTGTAGAAATTTATATTTCAGTTTAATCTCTTTAATGGGACTTTTGCATGAGAATTAGTTTTCTTCCTTAAGTCACTCACTGGGATAGCAAGCTCACCCCGTTTTCAAATGTTTTCCTTTCCCCCAGGTAGCAGTAAAATCCTTAAGAGGTAGCTCTGCGTTTGCTCTGCCACTCAAGGACAAAGTTGTTGTAACCCGTCTGTCAGGTGGTTACTGTAAATATTGTACACATGTTACAGTTGTTCATGTAGGTAGGAACATAAGGTTTTGGGTATCGGGACTTATGAAACTAGTAATGAAATCTCTCTAAATATTTTGTGTGTAAACTTAATGTTTCTAGCCATAGAGGCATCCGCTGTGTATGAGATTGCATGTTGGTATTAGAGTTATTTCCGCTAGAGTTATTAAGTAGTAAGTGTCAGCAAAAGGGTTGATAAATGCTGTAGTCATGTCCTTTCCTAGGTTCGGGAGTAGTCTGGGAGGGGGTGTAACAATTTTGAACCTATGTGGACGAACTTTGGCACAAAGGGTAAAGGAAGAGATAGAACAGGACAAACTTTGATTTTTTACTTGTCGAAATGTGCTCCAAGTCCAAACTTGGAAGAACTTTTGTTCAAAAGACACTTATGAACCCTAGAAAGGAATTTTCTACCAGTGTGGACGAACATAGACACAAAAGGTCAAGAAAGAATCCGAAAAGGATGAACTTTGAATTTCTAGGATGAACTTTGAATTTCTACATGTCGTAGTCAGCTATAAGTAGAAATTTGAACGGAGTTTGGTTCAAAAGATACTTATGAACCCTGGAAAGTAATTTTGTACCTATGTGGATGAACTTTGGCATAAAGGGTAGAGAAAGAGACCACAAAGGATAAACCTTGGCACAAAATATCAAGAAAGAGTCTGAAAAGGACGAACATTGGGTTTCTACTTGTCGAAATGTGCTTCAAGTCCAAATTTGGATGAAGTTTGGTTCAAAAGATACTTATAAAGCCTGGAGAGGAGTTTTGTACCTGTGTGGAGGAACTTTGAAACAAAAGGTCATGAAAGAGTTTGAAAAGGACGAACTTTGGGTTTCTACGTGTCGAAATATGCTTTCAGTCAAAATTTGGTCATAGTTTGGTTTAAAAGTTATTTATGAACCCTGGATAAGAATTTTGTACCTCTATGGATGAACTTTGGACCAAAAGGTCAAGCAAGAGTCCAAAAATGACGAACTTTGGGCTTCTACTTGTCAAAATGTGCTCCACGTCCAAATTTGGACGAAGTTTTGTTCAAAAGATACTTATGAACTCTGGAGAGGATTTTTTCTACCTGTGTGGACGAACTTTATCACAAAAGGTCAAGAAAGAGTCCGAAAAGGAAGAACTTTGGATTTCTACGTGCCAAAATGTGCTCTTAGTCCAAATTTGGTCGAAGTTTGGTTTAAAAGTTACTTATGAACTCTGGACAGAAGTTTAGTTAACCTTTATTGATGAACTTGGTTTCTACTATTCGAAATGTGCACCAAGTCAAAATTTGGACAAAGTATAGTTGAAAAGGTAATAAACTCTAGAAATAAATTTTGAACCTATGTGGACGAACATTGGCAGAAAGGGTAGAGAAAGAGACTGAAAAGAATGAACTTTGGGTTTCTACTTGTCGAAATGTGCTCTCAGTCCAAATTTGGTTTAAAAGTTACTTATGAACTCTGGACAGAAGTTTAGTTAACGTTTATTGATGAACTTGGGACCAAAGATCAAGAAAGAGTCCAAAAATGACAAACTTCTGGTTTCTACTTTTCGAAATGTGCAACAAGTCAAAATTTGGACAAAGTATAGTTCAAAAGGTAATGAACTCTAGAAATGAATTTTGAACCTATGTGGACGAACTTTGGCAGAAAGGGTAGAGAAAGACACTGAAAAGAACGAACTTTTGGTTTCCACTTGTCGAAATGTGCTCTATGTACAAATTTGGAAGAAGTTTGGTTTAAAGCACACTTTTTGTTGGGTTTTATGTCCTAAAAACTCACAGTTTGTAAAATGATAAACATTTTCTATTATCAATATACTTGTTACCAATCTCATAAATTTTATGAAAGTCTAAATCCAAGAAACTAAGACCCATGACGATTGTATGAGTACTTGAACTTTATGTGGAGACATAAGAGTGGATCGGTTTCGAGTAAATAGTCAAAATGATCTATGGTACATGAATGAGATTTGGTACCTTATTCTGGTAACACCATTGGATGCGACCTACTATGTAGTTGTTACAAAGAGTTGTAAAGTGCTACATACGATGTGATCCTAATTCGTACACGTTATGACATGAGGAGTGGTGGCGTCCTATGCAATGAGTTTGCATAGATCAGGACCAAGAAATAAGTCAATCTTACTTTATAACGCTGTTTACTATTTAAAATTGACTATTTTTATCTAGATGACCTAGGTAACTCGATCTTAATCCTAAGCTAACTATGAACTCCTCTTTATTCGAGATTGCCCTTAGATTTGTATAGTTGAGGGTTGGCTCAACAGTGCCAACTCAATAAGACTCCCATTTCAGGGGTAAGACTAGATAGATAGCTGAGGACATAGAGTGGAAGACGGAGTTCACACATACCCGATTTAGGGTTAGAAGAAAGGTTGTTCTCTCAAGTACTGAATCCAGGTCTTGAACAAGGGGCCCCACCCTCTCACTGGGTTGAGAGAGTTTGGTTTGGTGATTGGATCACAAATCAGTGTTCATTAAAGGATAAGTATAGACTTTAGGAATAAGACGTAATCCCGGAGGTAAAACAGATATTTGACCCAACTGTTATACAAACAACCTGTGAAGGGACGACTTGCTGATTATGGTTAAATCATGTTGACATAATATATCTACAGAGAGGGGAATACAACTATGGGCTAAATGACCCATTAGTTAACGAATGGAGATTAATCTAGTCTAACGAGTTTAGCCAATTAATCTCGGATCGTTGGAGCCCATGATCTATAGGTCCGCGAGGTCCCCCTACTATCTCTAGAATAGCGTGATAAGTTAATTTGAAACGTTCAAATTAGAATTAAGGGAATTAGTAATTATATGAGATATAATCATGTTTAATTTTAGAATTAAATGAAATAGGAGAATTTATATATTTATATAAAGATGGATATGTGTTAAAATTAATTTAATATCTGATATTAAATTAATTAAGTTTTATTTAATAATTAATTTTTGAAATTAATTAAAATTTCATTTTTTTTAAAATCAAAATAGATTTATGAAATCAAAATTTGATTTTTAGATAAAATTTGAAAAATTGGAAAATAAAACACAAAATGAAAAAATGGATTTTTCCATTATCCATCACCTAACTAGCTCACACATGAAGTAACATCTCGCCTTTGTCTTCTCCAAGCATGAGCTGCAACTCATGCAACTCTTCTCTTTGAATGTTGATCTGCAATATAATGAAGAGATTGGAGTGAAAATCAGACATGCAATCAAAAGAGTTTTGAAAGAAAAACTGGTTTGAAGAAAGGTTCTTCAACAAGGTTGCAGTAGTGAGCTTTTCTCCTTCATCCCTTAATTCAAGCTTATTTTGAGTCCCACAACTCAATCGAGAGCACCAAGAGCATAGTGGGGAAGATCTTGAGGTGGTCTACAACAAGATATGAAGAACATTGCAGCTGGAGAAGAAGTTCTACAAGAGGTATGTCTTGAAACTCATTTTTCTGCAGAAGCATGCTTTATATTATGCCAAAATTAGTGAATTTGAGTGCTTAGATGATCCTTGTGCTTCCACTACTGTTGATACAATCCTACACTTATGAACCCTGGAATGAAGTTTTCCACCAATGCGAATGAACTTAGACACAAAAGGTCGAGAAAGAGTCCAAAAAGGACGAACTTTGGATTTCTACATGTCGAAGTTTTCTGTAATTAATAATTTGGACGAACTTTATTTCAAAAGGTACTTATGAACTCTGGAAAGATATTTTGTATCGACATGGACAATCTTGGGCACAAAGGGTAAAGAAAGAGACTAAAGATTGAACCTTGGCAATAAATGTCAAGAACGAGTCTGAAAAGGACGAACTTTGGGTTTCTACTTTTCGAAATGTGTTTCAAGTCCAAATTTGGACGAAGTTTGGTTCAAAAGATACTTATCAAGCCTAGAGAGGAGTTTTGTACATGTGTGGACGAACTTTGACGCAAAAGGTCATAAAAGAGTTCGACAAAGGACGAACTTTGGGTTTCTACGTGTCAAAATGTGCTTTCAGTCAAAATTTGGTCGTAGTTTGGTTTAAAAGTTATTTATGAACCCTAGATTGTACCTCTATGAATGAACTTTGGACCAAAAGGTCAAGAAAGAGTCCAAAAATGACGAACTTTGGATTTCTACTTGTTGGAATGTGCTCCAAATTAAAAAATTGGATGAAGTTTTGTTCAAAAGATACTTATGAACTCTGGAGAGGAGTTTTTGTACCTGTGTGGATGAACTTTGTCACAAAAGGTCAAGAAAGAGTCTGGAAAGGAAGAACTTTGGATTTCTACGTGCAAAATGTGCTCTTAGTCCAAATTTGGTCGAAGTTTGGTTTAAAAGTTACTTATGAACTCTGGACAGAAGTTTAGTTAAACTTTGTTGATGAACTTGGGACCAAAGGTCAATAAAGAGTCCAAAAAGGACGAACTTTTGGTTTCTACTATTCAAAATGTGCACCACGTCAAAATTTGGACAAAGTATAGTTGAAAAGGTAATGAACTCTAGAAATGAATTTTGAACCTATGTGGACAAACTTTGGAAGAAAGGGTAGAGAAACAGACTGAAAAGAAAAAACATTGGGTTTCTACTTGTCGAAATGTGCTCCAAGTCCAAATTTGGAAGAAGTTTGGTTCAAAAGACACTTATGAACCCTGGAAAAGAGTTTTCTACCAGATTGAACGAACTTAGACACAAAGGGTCGAGAAAGAGTCCAGAAAGGATGAACTTTGGATTTCTACATGTCGAAGTCTGCTATAATTAATAATTTGGACGAACATTGTTTCAAAAGATACTTATGAAGCCTGGAAAGCAATTTTGTACCTATGTGGACGAACTTTGTCACAAAGGGTAAAGAAAGAGACTAAAAAGAATGAACCTTGGCACAAAATGTCAAGAACGAGTCTGAAAAGGACGAACTTTGGGTTTCTACTTGTCGAAATGTGCTTTAAGTCCAAATTTGGATGAACTTTGGTTCAAAAGATATTTATCAAGCCTAGAGAGAAGTTTTCTACATGTGTGAACGGACTTTAACACAAAAGGTCATGAAAGAGTTCGACAAAGAACGAACTTTTGGTTTCTACGTATCGAATATGCTTTCAGTCAAAATTTCGTCGTAGTTTGGTTTAAAAGTTATTTATGAACCCTGGATAAGAGTTTTGTACCTCTATGGATGAACTTTGGACCAGAAGGTCAAGAAAGAGTCCATAAATGACAAACTTTTGGTTTCTACTTGTCGAAATGTGCTCCAAGTCCAAATTTGGACAAAGTTTTGTTTAAAAGATACTTATGAACTCTGTAGAGGAGTTTTTGTACCTGTGAGGACGAACTTTGTCATAAAAGGTCAAAAAAGAATCCGGAAATGAGGAACTTTTGGTTTCTACGTGCCAAAATGTGCTTTCAGACCAAATTTGGACGAAGTTTGGTTTAAAAGTTACTTATGAACTCTGTATAGAAGTTTAGTTAACCCTTATTGATGAACTTGAGACCAAAGGTCAAGAAAGAGTCCAAAAATGATGAACTTCTTGTTTCTACCTTTCGAAATGTGCACAAAGTCAAAATTTGGACAAAGTATAGTTCAAAAGGTAATGCACTCTAGAAATGAATTTTGAACCTAGACGAACTTTGGCAGAAAAAGTAGAGAAAGAGACTGAAAAGAACGAACTTTGGGTTTCTACTTGTCAAAATATGCTCCAAGTCCAAATTAGGAAGAAGTTTGGTTCAAAAGACACTTATGAACCTTGGAAAGGAGTTTTCTACCAGTGTGGACGAACATAGACACAAAAGGTCGAGAAAGAGTCTAAAAAGGACGAACTTTGGATTTCTACATGTCGAAGTCTGCTATAATTAATAATTTAGACGAACTTTGTTTCAAAAGGTACTTATGAACCATGGAAAGCAATTTTGTACCTATGTGAACGAACATTGGCACAAAGGGTAAAGAAAGAGAGTAGAAAGGATGAACCTTGGCACAAAATGTCAAGAACGAATCTGAAAAGGACAAACTTTGGGTTTCTACTTGTTGAAATGTGCTCTAAGTCCAAATTTGGATGAAGTTTGATTCAAAAGATACTTATTAAGCATGGAGAGAAGTTTTGTACCTATGTGGACGAACTTTGACACAAAAAGTAATGAAAGTGTTCGACAAAGGACGAACTTTGGGTTTCTACTTATCGAAATGTGCTTTCAGTCAAAATTTGGTCGTAGTTTTTTTAAAAGTTATTTTTGAACCCTGGTAAGTGTTTTGTACCTCTATGGATGAATTTTGGACCAGAAGGTCAAGAAAGAGTCCAAAAATGACGAACTTTGTGTTTCTACTTGTTGAAATGTGCTTCAAGTCCAAATTTGGACAAAGTTTTGTTCAAAAGATACTTATGAACTTTAGAGAGGAGTTTTTGTACCTGTGTGGACAAACATTGTCACAAAAGGTCAAGAAAGAGTCCGAAAAGGAGGAACTTTGGGTTTCTACGTGCCAAAATGTGTTCTCAGTCCAAATTTGGTCGATGTTTGGTTTGAAAGTTACTTATGAACTTTGGGCAGAAGTTTAGTACCTTTATTGATGAACATGGGACTAAAAGGTCATGAAAGAGTCCAAAAATGACGAACTTTTGGTTTCTACTTTTCGTAATGTGAACCAAGTCAAAATTTGGTCAAAGTATAGTTCAAAAGGTAATGAACTCTAGAAATGAATTTTGAACCTATGTGGACGAACTTTGGCAGAAAGGGTATAGAAAGATACTTAAAAGAACGAACTTTGGGTTTCTACTTGTCGAAATGTGCTCCAAGTCAAAATTTGGAAGAAATTTGGTTTAAAAGAAACTTATGAACCTTGGAAAGGAGTTTTCTACCAGTGTAGACAAACTTAGAAACAAAAGGTCAAGAAATTGTCCAAAAAGGACGAACTTTGAATTCTACATGTCGAAGTCTGCTATAATTAATAATTTGGACGAACTTTCTTTCAAAAGGTACTTATGAACCTTGGAAAGAAATTTTGTACCCATGTGAACGAACTTTGGCACAAAGGGTGAAGGAGACTAGAAAGGATGAACCTTGACACAAAATGTCAAGAATGATTTTGAAAAGGACGAACTTTGAATTTCTACTTGTCGAAATGTGCTTCAAATCCAAATTTGGATGAAGTTTGGTTCAAAAGATACTTATCAAGCCTGGAGAGAAATTTTGTACCTGTGTGGACGAACTTTGACACAAAAGGTCATGAAAGAGTTCGAAAAAGAACGAACTTTAGGTTTCTATGTATCAAAATGTGCTTTCAGTCAAAATTTGGTCGTAGTTTGGTTTAAAAATTATTTATGAATCCTGGATAAGAGTTTTGTACCTCTATGGATGAACTTTGGGCCAGAAGGTCAAGAAAAAGTCCAAAAATGACGAATTTTGGGTTTCTACTTGTCGAAATGTGCTTCGAGTCCAAATTTGGACGAAGTTTTGTTCAAAAGATACTTATGAACTTCGGAGAGGAGTTTTTGTACCTGAGTGGAAAAACTTTGTCAAAAAAGGTCAAGAAAGAGTCCGGAAAGGAGCAACTTTTAGTTTCTACGTGCCAAAATGCTACTTATGAACTATGGACAAAAGTTTAGTTAACCTTTATTGATGAACTTGGGGCTAAAGATCAAGAAAGAGTAAAAAAATGATGAACTTTGGGATTCTACTTGTAGCAATGTTCTCCAAGTCTAAATTTGGATGAAGTTTTGTTCAAACGATACTTATGAACTTTAGAGAGGCGTTTTTGTACCTGCATGGACGAACTTTGACACAAAAGGACGAGAAAGAGTCCGAAAAGGATGAACAAGGTTTCTACATGTCAAAATGTGCTCCAAGTTAATTTGGACAAAGCATAGTTCAAAAGATAATGAACTCTAGAAATGAATTTTGAACCTATGTGGACGAACTTCGGTAGAAAGAGTAGAGAAAGAGACTGAAAAGAACGAACTTTGGGTTTCTACTTGTCGAAATGTGCTCCAAGTCCAAATTTGGAAGAAGTTTGGTTCAAAAGACACTTATGAACCCTTGAAAGGAGTTTTCCGCCAGTGTAAACGAACTTAGACACAAAAGGTCGAGAAATAGTTCAAAAAGGACGAACTTTGGATTTCTACATGTCGAAGTCTACGATAATTAATAATTTGGACAAACTTTGTTTCAAAAGGTACTTATGAACCCTAGAAAGCAATTTTGTACCTATGGGGACAAACTTTGGCACAAAGGGTAAAGAAAGAGACTAGAAAGGACGAACCTTGGCACAAAATGTCAAGAACGAGTCTGAAAAGGATGAACTTTGGATTTCTACTTGCCGAAATGTACTTCAAGTCAAAATTTGGACGAAGTTTGGTTCAAAAGATACTTATCAAGCCTGGAGAGGAGTTTTGTACCTGTGTGGATGAACTTTGACACAAAAGGTCATGACAGAGTTCGACAAAGGACGAACTTTAGGTTTCTACGTGTCGAAATGTGCTTTTAGTCAAAATTTGGTCGTAGTTTGTTTAAAAGTTATTTATGAATCCTGGATAAGAGTTTTGTACCTCTATGGATGAACTTTGGACCAGAAGGTCACGAAAGAGTCCAAAAATGACAAACTTTTGGTTTCTACTTGTCGAAATGTGCTTCAAACCCAAATTTGAACGAAGTTTTGTTTAAAAGATACTTATGAACTCTGGAGAGGAGTTTTTGTACTGGTGTGAACGAACTTTGTCAAAAAAGGTCAAGAAAGAGTTCGGAAAGGAAGAACTTTGGGTTTCTACGTGCCAAAATGTGCTCTCAGCCCAAATTTAGTCGAAGTTTGGTTTAAAAGTTACTTATGAACTTTGGACAGAAGTTTAGTTAACCATTATTGATGAACATGGGACCAAAGGTCAAGAAAGTTTCTAAAAATGGCAAAATTCTGGTTTCTACTTTTCGAAATGTTCACCAAGTCAATGGGATAAAGTAAAGTTCAAAAGGTAATGAACTCTAGAAATGAATTTTGAACCTATGTGGATGAACTTTGGCAGAAAGGGCAGAGAAAGAGACTGAAAAGAATGAACTTTGGGTTTCTACTTGTCGAAATATGCTCCAAGTCCAAATTTGGAAGAAGTCTGGTTCAAAAGACACATATGAACCCTGGAAAGGAGTTTTCCACTAGTGTGAACGAACTTAGACACAAAAGGTCGAGAAAGAGTCCAAAAAGGATGAACTTTGGATTTCTACATGTCGAAGTCTGCTATAATTAATAATTTGGACAGTGAGGTCTGAAGAAGACACATCATCTTGGGACGAGGAGTTCTCCCAATTTACTCGTGCGTTTGGAGTGATAATAGAAAGAGTCGGCACAATGCCATATAGATTGGATTTACCTCCAAAATTATCTCGTATTCATGATGTATTTCATGTGGCAATGCTTAGAGAGTATGTGTCAGAGCCTACCCATGTGTTGCCTGAGCAACCGGTACAATTGAGAGAAAATTTGTCCTATGAAGAGGAACCAGTGGAGATGAGATAGAAAAGAACAGGTTTTAAGGAATAAGATAATCCCATTGGCAAAGGTACTATGGCGAAACCATAGCACGGAAGAAGCAACATGGGAAGCCGAAGAGAAAATCAGAAACAAGTATCTGCAATTGTTTAATTGACAGACTTGTAGCGAAATTTCGAGGAAGAAATTTTTATAAGGGGAGGTAAATGTGAACCCCGAATCCTAATTTCTCTACTTGAGTATGTTCCCTACTAAGACTAGTGTAATGAGTAGGTTGATGTGGAAACTAGTGTGGAATGGTAGAGGAAAAGGTGGAGATTTGAAGAAAAGAGGAAATTTGGAAGTTTAACTTTTGGGAAAATTTAGAAAATTGGCTAAGTATAAATTTTGTGTTGATGCATTGGAAAGGTGGTGTTGATGCGTTGGAAGAGTGGTTGGGGATGGCATGCGGCTGAAGGAAGAAAGATGGAGGTGATGCGTTGGAAGGCAGCCCATGTGTCGAGTAGTCTCGGCCAGCACCCTTGCCATGCATCGAGCAGCCTTGGCCAGCGCCCATGCCATGCGTCGAGCAACCTCGGCCAGCGCCCATGCCATGCATCGAGCAGCCTCGGCCAGACGCCCTGCCCATGCATCGAGCAGCCTCTGCCGGACACACTGCCAATGCGTCGAGCAGGCACGCCTATGCGTTGAATGCCCTGCCAAACAGCTATGTCGTACGTCGTGTGCCCTGCCATGTAGCCAAGCGTGCAGCCCATGCGATCGAGCGAGCAAGCGATGGCCAGCATACGTCGCACGCCCATGTGTCGAAGCAGTACGTCTATGTGCCAAAGCACCAGGCCAAGAATCAAGGTGTCGCACGCAGCCCAAGCGGCCAAACACGCCTAATGCGTCGAGTGGCCAGCGCGCCCATGCGTCGAGCGACCAGCCTATGCAGCACGCTTGTGCGTTGGTGGTCAGCACCATGCGCCTATGCCAAGCAAGTCGTGCAATGCTACCTAGTGAGCCATGCGTCGAGGATGGAAGGTCACCCTATGCGTTGGTGATGGTTAGCTCTCACGATGGCTAAGTTGAATTGTGATGGTAGTGATTTGGCTTGTTATGCGTTGAGTATGGATTATGTGTTGAACATCCAAGAGTTGGACGCATGCAAGGGATGAGATCAGTAGGAGAACATCATCAAAACCATGTGTCTTCTTAGAAGGAAAGCCTTAAGCCTTAAGAATTTGAGTTGGTGGCATCTGATTGGAAGTTCATGTGTTGGCTGTAGAAGGAAGACACTTAGCTTGCGATGATCACATCATTGCGTTGATGGGCTGAGAAAGAGACATTTGGCCATACAGCCAGTAGGTGGTGTCAACTCTAGAGAAGGTTTGGATGCCTATAAATAGAGCCAAGAGACTTCATTTTTAGTTTACAATTCAGAAATACCATAAAAAGAGTGGGAAAGTTGAGCAAGCCTTGCGTTGGAGCCAAATCCATGCGTTAGTCATAGAGGATGCATTGGATAGTGAGGTCTGAAGAGAACACATCATCTTGGGATGAAGAGTTCTCCCAATTTACTCGTGCGTTTGGAGTGATTTCAAAGCCACCTGAAAGCTCTGAAAGTCTAGTTTCAGGGTAGGGCTTCCGAAAGAAAAGCTCGAAGGGATCGGGCTGGAAAATGAGAAGAAGACAGAAGGGTCAGGCTGTTAGATTAGCTTGGGCTAGTCTTGAAGATTCTGTGATTTCGGCCAAACCACGAGGAGTTCTGAACTCAAATTTAGGTAAGCTTCCTGAGATATTTTAGAATATGTTTGTTGAAGGAAGTATCTCAAAGTAAGATTTAGAACTATGAGTAATTTGAGCTATAATTTGAATCTGAATTCTAGGGGTGAAAAGGGAGCCTGAAGTAGAAAAGGGAGCTATTAGAGTGAAAAGCTCCAAAGCAATCAAGGTGAGTGGCTAAAACGTTTTGACTAAAAAAATTGCTTAAAATGTTTCATTACAACGTGTTATAGAAAGCATGTTTTAAAGAAGATTATTCTCATGCCAGCTAGTTTTACAAAGTGATTCCAAGCAAACCATGAGTTATGTTTTAAATGCATGCATGTGTGAGAAATTGTTGAAAAGCGATTTATATGTGTTAAATATACTCAGCATGCGTTAGTACCTTTAAAGCCATGTTTTTATATGTATTATACTTTACATGCTTTAAAGAGAAAGTCACTTATGACTAGTTTTACTTAAAACGCGATATCGAAGGACATTTGAGAAGGTATCTGCCCAACTAGATACTGAAGGACATTTGAGAAGGTATCTATTGGTACTGAAGGACGTTTGAGAAGGTACCAAACCAACCAGATACTGAAGGACGTTTGAGAAGGTACCAAACCAACCAGGTACCTAAGGTATGACGGTACTTAATATGGCCACGTGCACGTAGGTAGAGTCAGAGATTGAGCAAAAGGATTCTCTCTTGACTAATAGTTGGTGTTGGGATTGTTTTATCCACAGTAAGGGTTATTCTCAACTGAGAAATAGTTTTACTGTTTTATGATTAAAACAACTTTATATGATGCTTGAAAAATGTTTATACTGCAGTACAAGTACTGTAGAAGCTTATATTTCAGTTCAACTCTTTATTAAGATTTGCATGAGAATCAATTATCTTTCTTAAGTCACTCACCGGGCGTAAGCTTACCCCGTTTTCAAATGTTTTCTTTTTCACCCCCACAGGTAGCGGTCAAATCCTCTGAAGATAGCTCTGCATCTGCTCTGCCACTAAAGGAATAAGATATTTGTAACCCGTCGGTTTAGGTGGTTACTGTTAATATTGTACACATGTTACTGTTGTTCATATAAGGACTAGGGTTTTTGGGTTTTGGGACTTGTGAATCTAGTGTTGTAATGACTCTAAATATGTTATGTTTCTGAATTAATAAATTTTGCCCTAAAGACATTCCACTGTATATAAGTTATATTTTGGTATCAGAGTTATTCTGCAAGAGTTATTAGGCAGTAAGTGTCAGCCAAAGAGTTGATAACTGCTGCAGTCACGCCCTTCTCTAGACTAAGAGGGTGGTCTGGGGTGGGGTGTGACATTTATGAACTCTAGAAAGGAATTTTGTACCTATATGACAAAATTTGGCACAAAGGGTAGAGAAAAAGACTGAAAATGATGAACTTTGGGTTTCTACTTGTCAAAATGTGCTCTAAGTCCAAATGTGGAAGAAGTTTGGTTTAAAAATACTTATGAATCCTAGAGAGAAGTTTTGTACCAATGTGGACGAACTTAGACACAAAAGGTCAAAAAAGAGTCCTAAAAGGACGAACTTTGGTTCAAAAGGTACTTATGAACCCTAGACCGTTTTATACCTGTGTGGATGAATCTTGGCACAAAAGTCCAAATTTAGACGAAGATTGGTTCATAGATACTTTTGAACAATGGAGAAACGTTTTGTACATTTGTGAATGAAGTTTGACCCAAAAGGTCAAGAAAGAGTCAGAAAAGGACAAACTTTGGATTTCTACGTGTCGAAATGTGCTCCTTGTCGAAATTTAGTCGAAATATGGTTTAAACATTACTTATGAACCCTGGACAGAATTTTGTACCTGTATGGATGAACATTAGACCAAAAGGTCAAGAAAGTGTCCAAAAATGACGAACTTTGGGTTTCTACTTGTCAAAATGTGCTCCAAGTCCAAAGTTGGATGAAGTTTTGTTCAAAAGACACTTATGAACCCTGGAGCGGAGTTTTGTACCTGAGTGGACGAAGTTTGACACAAAAGGTTAAGAAATAGACCGAAAAGGACGAACAATGTTTTTACGTGTCGAAATGTGCTCCAAGTCCAAATTTGGATGAAGTTTGGTTCAAAAGACACTTATGAACCCTGGAAAGAAGTTTTCTACTAGTGTGCACGAACTTAGACATAGAAGGTCGAGTAAGAGCCAAAAAAGTACAAACTTTGGATTTCTACTTGTCGTAGTCTGCTATAATTAAAAATTTGGACGAAATTTGGTTCAAAAGGTACTTATGAACCCTGGAAATAAATTTTGCACCTATGTGGATGAACTTTTGCACAAAGGGTAGAGAAAGAGACTAGAAAGGATGAATCTTGGCTCAAAATGCCAAGAAAGAGTCTGAAAAGGATGAACTTTGGGTTTTTACTTGTCGAAATGTGCTTCAAGTCCAAGTTTGGATGAAGTTTGGTTCAAAAGATACTTATGAACCCTGGAGAGGAGTTTTGTACTTGAGTGGACGAAGTTTGACCGAAAAGGACAAACAAGCTTTTTACGTGTCGAAATGTGCTCCAAGTCCAAATTTGCATGAAGTTTGATTCAAAAGATACTTATGAACCCTGGAGAGAAGTTTTGTACCTGAGTGGACGACGTTTGACACAAAAGGTTAAGAAATAGTCTAAAAAGGACGAACAATATTTTTACGTGTCAAAATGTGCTCCGAGTCCAAATTTGGATGAAGTTTGGTTCAAAAGAAAATTACCCTGGAAAGAATTTTTTTACTAGTGTGGACGAACTTAGATACAGAAGGTCGAGAAAGAGTCCAAAAAGGACGAACTTTGGATTTCTACATGTCGTAGTCTGCTATAATTAAAAAATTGGACGAAATTTAGTTCAAAAGGTACTTATGAACCCTGGAAAGCAATTTTGTACCTATGTGGATCAACTTTTGCACAAAGGGTAGAGAAAGAGAAAAGAAAGGATGAACCTTGGCTCAAAATGCCAAGAAAGAGTCTGAAAAGAATGAACTTTGGGTTTTTACTTGTCGAAATATGCTTCAAGTCTTTTGAATGAAGTTTGGTTCAAAATATACTTATGAACCCTGGAGAGGTGTTTTGTACTTGAGTGGATGAAGTTTGACCCAAAAGGTTAAGAAATAGTCAGAAAAGGACGAACAAGCTTTTTATGTGACGAAATGTGCTCCAAGTCAAAATTTGGATGAAGTTTGGTTCAAAAGATACTTATGAACACTAGAGTGGAGTTTTGTACCTGAGTGGATGATGTTTAACCCGAAAATTCAAGAAAGAGTCCAAAAAGGACGAACTTTGGGTTTCTACGTGTCGAAATGTGCTCTCAGTCAAAATTTGGTTGAATTTCAGTTTAAAAGTTACAAATGAACCCTAGACAGGAGTTTCATACCTGTATGGATGAAATTTGGACCATAAGATCAAGAAAGAGTCCACAAACGACGAACTTTTAGTTTTTACTTGTTGAAATGTGCTTCAAGTCAAAATTTGGATGAAGTTTGGTTCAAAAGATACTTATGAACCATGGAAAAAAATTTTGTACCTATGTCGAAAATCTTTGTCAAAAAAGGTAAAGAAAGACACTAAAAGGAAAAAAACTTTGGGTTTCTGCTTATCGAAATGTGCTCAAATGCCAAATTTGGAAGAAGTTTGGTTCAAAAGGTACTTATGAATCCTGGAGAGGAATTTTGTACCCATGTGGACGAAGTTAGACACAAAAAGTCAAGAAAGAGTTTGAAAAGAACGAAATTTGGATTTCTACATGTCGAAGTCTACTATAATTACAAATTTGGACGAACTTTGGTTCAAAAGTTACTTATGAACCCTAAAAAGGAGTTTTTTCCCTTGTGTGAATGATCCTTAGTACAAAATGTCAAGAAAGAGTCTGAAAAGGACGAACTTTGGGTTTCTACTTGTCGAAATATGCTCTTAGTCCAAATGTAGTTGAAGTTTGGTTCAAAACTACTTATAAACGTTGGGCAATAGTTTTCTACCTGTATGGATGAACTTTGGTCCAAAAGGTCAAGAACGTGTCCAAAAATAATAAATTTTTGGTTTCTACTTGTCGAAATGTGCTCCAAGTCAAAAGTTAGATGAAGTTTGGTTCAAAAGATACTTATGAACCCTGGAGAGGAGTTTTGTACCTGAGTGGACGAAGTTTGGCACAAAAGGTCAAAAAATAGTCCGAAAAGGACAAACAATGTTTTTACGTGTCGAAATGTGCTTCGAGTCCAAATATGGATGAAGTTTGGTTCAAAAGACAATTATGAACCCTAGAAAGAAGTTTTCTACTAGTGTGGACGAACTTAGACACAGAAGGTCGAGAAAGAGTCCAAAAAGGACAATCTTTGGATTTCTACATGTCGTAGTCTGCGATAATTAAAAATTTGGACGAAATTTGGTTCAAAAGGTACTTATGAACCCTGGAAAGCAATTTTGTACCTATATGGATGAACTTTTGCACAAAGGGTTGTGAAACAGACTAGAAAGTATGAACCTGGCACAAAATTCCAAGAAAGTGTCTGAAAAGGACGAACTTTGGGTTTTTACTTGTCGAAATATGCTTCAAGTCCAAGTTTGGATGAAGTTTGATTCAAAAGATACTTATAAACCCTGGATAGATATTTTGTACCTAAGTGGACAAAGTTTGACCCAAAAGATCAAGAAATAGTCCGAAAAGGATAAACAAGCTAGCGTGTTGAAATGTGCTCCAAGTCCAAATTTGCATGAAGTTTGGTTCAAAAGATATTTATGAACCCTGGAGAGGAGTTTTGTACCTGAGCGGATAAAATTGGACCCGAAAAGTCAAGAAAGAGTCCGAAAAGGACGAACTTTGGGTTTCTACGTGTCGAAATGTGCTCTCAGTCAAATGTTAGTTAAATTTCAGTTTAAAAGTTACATATGAACCCTGGACAGGTGTTTCGTACCTGTATGGATGCACTTTGGACAATAAGGTCAAGAAAGAGTCCACAAACGATGAACTTTGGGTTTCTACTTGTCGAAATATGCTTTAAGTCAAAATTTGGACGAAGTTTGGTTCAAAAGGTACTTATGAACCAGGGAAAGAAATTTTGTACCTATGTCGACAATCTTTGGTAAAAGAAAGTAAGGAAAGGCACTAAAAGGAAAAAAAAATTGGGTTTTTGCTTATCAAAATGTGCTCAAAGTCCAAATTTGGAAGAAGTTTGGTTCAAAAGATACTTATGAATCCTGGAGAGGAATTTTGTACCAGTGTGGACGAAGTTATAAACAAAAGGTCAAGAAAGAGTTTGAAAAGAACGAAATTATGATTTCTACATGTCAAAGTCTACTTCCAAATTTGGACGAACTTTGGTTCAAAAGGTACTTATGAATCATGGAAAGGAGTTTTGCACTTGTGTGGATGATCCTTAGTACAAAATGTCAAGAAAGATTCTGAAAAGGACGAACTTTGGGTTTCTACTTGTCGAAATGTGCTCCAAGTCCAAATTTGGATGAAGTTTGGTTCAAAAGATACTTATGAACACTTGGGTAGAGAAAGAGACTAAAAAGGATGAATCTTGGCACAAAATGCCAAGAAATAGTCTGAAAAAGACGAACTTTGGGTTTTTACTTGTTGAAATGTGCTTCAAGTCCAAGTTTTGATGAAGTTTAGTTTAAAAGATACTTATGAACCCTAGAGAGGTGTTTTGTACCTGAGTGGATGAAGTTTGACTCAAAAGGTCAAGAAATTGTCCGAAAAGGACGAACAAGCTTTTTACGTCTCGAAATATGCTCCAAGTTCAAATTTAGATGAAGTTTGGTTCAAAAGATACTTATGAACCCTGGAGAGGAGTTTTGTACCTAAGTGGATGAAGTTTGACCTGAAAAGTCAAGAAAGAGTCAACACATATACAAAACTCCTCTCCAGGGTTCATAAGTATCTTTTGAACGAAACATCTTCCAAATTTGTACCAAGGTTCATCTACACAGGTACAAAGCTCCTTTCCAGGGTTCATAAGTACCATTTGAACCGAAATTTTTCCAAATTTGGAACTTTTAAACCAAACTTCGACCAAATTCTGACTGAGAGCACATTTTGACAAGTAGAAACCCAAAGTTCATCCTTTTCAGACTCTTTCTTGACATTTTGTGCTGAGGTTCATCCACAAAGGTACAAAACTCCTTTCTAGGGTTCGTAAGTACCATTTGAACCAAAGTTTGTCTTTTTCGAAATCTTTCTTGGTTTTTTGTGTCTATGTTTGTCCACACTAGTATAAAACCCATCTTCAAAGTTCATAAGTACCTTTTAAACCAAACTTCTTCTAAATCTAGACCTGGAGCATATTTCGACAAGTAGAAACTCAAAGTTCGTTATTTTTAGTCTTTTTCTTTCCCTTTGTGCCCAAGTTCGTGCACATAAGTACAAAATTCTTTTCTAAGGTTCATAAGTACCTTTTGAACCATACTTCATCCAAATTTTGACTCGGAGTATATTTCGACTAGTAGAAACCCAAAGTTCATCATTTTCAGACTCTTTCTTGCCCTTTTGTGTCTATGTTCGTCCACACAGGCACAAAACTCCTTTCCATGGTTCATAAGTATCTTTTGAACCAAAGTTCTTTCAAATTTGGACTTGGAGCACATCTCGACCAATAGAAATCCAAAGTTCATCCTTTTTAGTCTTTTTCTTTACCCTTTGTGCCAAAGTTCGTCCATATAGATACAAAATTCCTTTCTAGGGTTCATAAGTACCTTTTGAGCCAAACTTCGTCCAAATTTTGACTTGGAGCACATTACGACAAGTAGAAACCCAAAGTTCGTCATTTTTGGACTCTTGACATTTTGGTTCAAAGTTCATCCATACAGGTACAAAACTCTTGTCTAGGTTTCATAAGTACCATTTTACCAAACTTCGACCAAATTTGGACTGAAAGCACATTTCGACATGTAGAAACCAAAAGTTCGTCCTTTGCAAAATCTTTCTTTCCTTTTGTATCAAAGTTCATCCACTAGGTACAAAACTCCTCTCTAGGGTTCATATGTATCTTTTGAACCAAACTTCTTCCAAATTTGGACATGGAGCACATTTCGACAAGTAGAAATCCAAAGTTCGTCCTTTTTGGACTCATTCTTGACATTTTGTGCCAAGGTTCATCCACACAAGTACAAAACTCCTTTCCAAGATTCATAAATAACTTTTAAACCAAACTTCAACCAAATTTGGACTGAGATCACATTTGGACACATAGAAAGCCAAAGCTCGTCCTTTTCGAACTCTTTCTTGATCTTTTGTGTCAAAGTTCGTCCACACGGGTACAAACTCCTCTCAAGGGTTCATAAGTATCTTTTCAACCAAACTTCGTCCAAATTTAGACTTGGAGCACATTTCGACAAGGAGAAATCCAAAGTTCGTTCTTTTCGGACTTTTTCTTGACATTTTGTGCCAAGGTTCATCCACACAGGTACAAAACTCCTTTTCAGGCTTCATAAGTACCTTTTGAACCAAAGTTCGTCCAAATTTTTAATTATAGTAGACTTCGACATGTAGAAACCCAAAGTTCGTCCTTTTCGACTCTTTCTTGACCTTTTGTGTCTAAGTTCGTCCACACTAATACAAAACTTCTTGTTGGGTTTTATGTCCTAAAATTCGTGGTATGTAAACTAAAGCTTATTCTGATAATTCAAGAAAGGTGTTATTGAATAGATCTATTGATTGAATAGAAATCCAATAAACCTAACCGTCCCTTGACTATTAGATGAGTCCTTGAACTTTATGTGGAGACATAAAGGTGGATCAGGTTTGAGTAAATAGTCAAAATGATCTACAGTACATGGACAAGGTTGGGTACCTTATTCTAGTAACACTATTGGATGCGGCCTACTCTGTAGTTGTTACAAGGAGTTGTAAAGTGCTACAAACAAAGTGATCCTAATTCATTCATGTTGGACATGAGAAGTGGGGGTGTCCTTGTGCAAAATCGTTTGTACAAGATCGGACCACGAAATGAGCCACTCTTACTTTATAACGTTGTTTACTGTTTAAGATTGACTATTTCAAAGCGATGACCTAGGTAACTTGACCTTGATCCTAAGCTAACTATGAACTCCTGTTTATCTGGGATTGCCCTTAGATTTGCATAGGTAAGGGTTGGCTCAACAACGCCGGCTCAATATGACTGCCATTTCAGAAGTAAGACTGGATAGATAGCTGAGGATATAGGGTGCAACAGGGAATTCACTCTTACCCGCTTTAGGGATAGTAGAGAGGTTGTTCCCTTAAGTGTTGATTCTAGGGCTTGAACAAGGGATCCCACCCTCTCATTTGGCATGAGAGGGACTCGGTTTTGTGATTGGATCACAAAACAATAGTTCATTAGGGGATCAGTGGGGACTTAAAGAACAAGAGGTAATTTCGAGTGACCCAATAGTTATTACGAACAACCTGTAAAGGTCAACTTACTAATCATGGTTATATCGAGTGGACATAATATATCTACAGTGAGGGGAGTTCAACTATGGGCTTTAGTGGAGTGACCCATTAGTTAACGAATGGGAGTTAGATCGGTCTAATGAGTTTAGCAGATTAATCTCGAATCGTTGGAGCCCATGATCTGTAGGTCCATGAGGTCCCCCTACTAGCTCGAAAATGGATTAGCTCTAGAGTAGCGTGATAAGTTAATTTGAAACGTTCAAATTAGAATCAAACGGAATTGGAGAAAATATATTTAAATATGATTTAAATATATAAAGATGAATTTATGTAAAAATTAATTTAATATTGAATATTAAATTAATTAGAATTATTTAAATTGTTTAAATAATTATTTATTAATTTTATTAGAAAATTAATTTTTGAAATTAACTTGTAAAATTAATAAATTATGATTTTAGAAATAAAATATGATCTTAAAATCAAAGTAGATTTTGGAAATTGAAAAATCACACAAACTTTAAAAATGGGTTTGTCAAGTTCATCTTCAACTTGCTCACAAGGAACCCACCACCTCTTCTTTGATTTATTCCAAGCATGAGCTACATCCCATCTAGCACATCTCTTTGTGTGATACTCTGCAATATATTGAAGAGATTGGAGTGAAGAAATGAAGGATGAACCGATTGAATTTTTACTGAAAAAATCAGATGAAGAAGGTGTTCTTCAATGGGTTGGTTTAGTGAGCTTTCTCCATATTCCCTTTGATTCCAGCTTATTTTGAGTCCCACAACTCAATCTAGAGCATAGGGAAGATCTTGTGATGGTCTACACAAGGATTTGGAGAATTTTGCAGTTGAAAAATGGAGATTCAGGTTCGGCCAAGGTATGTTCTTGAAACCCATTATACTTTGTTTCAGCATGTTTCTTTTATGCCAAAATTAATCAATTAGAGTGCTTATGGATCCTATTCCCTTCCGCTGCATGATGGTGTCGATCCAACACTTCTCTCTAGGGTTTATAAGTATCTTTTGAACCAAACTTCTTCCAAATTTCAACTTGGAGCACATTTCGACGAGTAGAAACCCGAAGTTTTTTCTTTTTAGTGTCTTTCTTTATCCTTTGTGCCAAAGTTCGTCGACATAGGTACAAAATTTCTTTCTAGGGTTCATAAGTACCTAGACTACTAGCTGCATCATAAACTACCCCAGACCCATGCGTCTCCATAATCCCACCCCCTGGCAACCAAGGATCCCACCAAACAAAACAAGATCTCCCATCGCCCACGATCAAACGAACTAGATGTTTGAATCTATCTCTATACCACAAGATAGTCCTCAAGCACTAAGACCTCCCTGCTTCACATCAAAGCGCCCATAAGGACTACCCACGCAGAACATACGTCTCCATCCATGGCAATACAAAGATGCTGCACCAAAACACATGAAAGGGCTGTAAGATAAACCTGACTAGCTACAACCTACCAACAAACGAGAGGGACCGAGCTTCCCAGCTTCTAATCCGAATTGTAATCCTCTGGATCAGTGGAGCACAATCCACAGCCTTCAACTGACCAACAAATAATGGCAAGCCAAGATACCTCATAGGCAACGAACCAAGAGTAAAACCCATAAAAACAGCAAGCTCCTCAGCTTCACCAAAATCCACACCTACAACAAACATAAAGCTTTTCCCAACATTCGCAACTAACCCAAATAGATTCGCAAACTTCAGCAGGACCTGCCTCACAAACTCCAAAGAAGCTCTCTCAGTCGTACAAAAAATCATTAAATCATCCGCAAAAGCCAAATGAGTCAGATCCACATGCTCACATCGGTCATGGCCTAAACGACTCAGGGACTTATGATAAGCGCCTGCAATGCTTGTTGGATGCAAAGCTAGAGGTCCTTCTAGGATCCTTGCAAACACTCACAAAGAAATCTACTTAGATAGAATTTAGAATCTATGATGGTCACTCTTAGATCCTAAGACAACTCACTCCAGAATTAGCTTGATCAAGACCAATCCAATGAATTGATTTAAATATCAAATCTAAGGCAAGATTTGAAAGAAAAAGACAACACCAAAGGGTTGAATAAGCACAAGTTTTTTACTATCGATAATCTGAGTTTTGAAGAACATTACAAGCCATTTTATAGGCCAAATGGTCGTGGATAGACCAAGAAACTTAAAAGTGATTCAAATACAATTAATTGTAAATTGTAGAAAATAACACCTAGAAACTTGAAACTTAATTGTATACTAAATTATAAGTCAAAATGCAAAATTAGGAATGTAGAAAGTCTTCAAATTGCCTTAAATATCTCCTCTAAAAAGCGGCAAAGTAGATATACATGTTTGACAAGGTTTGACATCATATTTCCCCATGCAGTGCACACTTGACAGCATTTTCTTCACAAAATCTGCACACTTTTTTTTACCACTGTGTCATCTTCTAAACTATAGGACTTTTTCGTACCATCTTCATGCCATTCTCTTCTTGACTCATCGAACTAACATTATATAAAACTTGGTCTCAAAATTATTTGTCGGTTCTTGTGAATTTACTAGTTTTTGAAGATGTAGTGTGAATGCCTCTTGAATCTTCTTTGCCTTGCTTCTTGTAATTGGTCCTTTAGGTACATGCAATGGTTGAATGGTTGAATTCATATCATCCCCCCTTTCTTTAAAAGGATTTGTCCTCAAATCAAGGTCTTCATTCCCTACATCAAAAGGAGTCAAATCAGCCACATTGAAAGTAGAACTTATGTTGTACTCACCTCAAAAATCAAATTTGTAGACATTATCATTGATCCGCTCTATCACTTGAAATGGGCCATCTCCTCTTTGTTGAAGTTTAGACATCCTTTGATCTTGAAACCTTTCCTTTCTCTAGGAAATCATTTTCTTTCATAGATGAACCCTAGTCTTTCGTAGAAAATCAAACCTAGTCTTTCGTAGATAAACCCAAACCCAATCACCGGGTTTAAAAATCATTTTCTTTCTCCCTTGGTTCTTGCTATTGATAAGCATTTGATTCTTCTTTTCAATCCTTTCTTTGACTTCTTTATGCAAATTTTTTATGTATTCTGCTCTTGAAACAGCTGCATCACTAGTAAACATATTAGGTGGCAAGGGTGACAAATCTAACAGAGTTAATGGATTAAAGCCATACATAACCTCAAAAGATGAACAACGAGTGGTGCTCTATTGTAAGCAAACTCTACAAAAGGTAGAGTATCCTCCCAAGACTTGAGATTTTTAGACAATAATGACCTAAGCAAAGTTTCCAGTGTTTTATTAACCATCTCAGTTTGCCCATCGGTTTGTGGGTGACAAGTCGTTGAAAAAAAAAGCTTAGTTCCCAATTTACCCCACAAAGCTTTCCAAAAATGACTTAAAATTTTGCATCTCTATCACTGACAATGTTCTTAGGAATTCCATGCAATCTAACCACTTTCCTAAAGAAAAGATTAGCTATGTTAGTAGCATCATCTATTTTATTACATGGTATGAAATGTGCCATTTTACTAAACCTATCAACCACCACAAAATGCTATCATGATGTCTCCTAGTCTTTGGTAGTCCTAAAACAAAATCCATGCTAATGTCAACCCAAGGTTCACTAGAAACATCTAAAGGTGTGTAAAGACCATGTGGTTGTGTCTTAGACTTAGCCTCCTTACATTTGAAACATTGTTTACACATTTTATTCACATCCTTTCTCATTTTCAACAAATAAAAATGTTCAGCCAACATGTTATGTGTTTTAAATTCCCGAAAATGCCCCATTAATCTTCCCCTATGAGCTTCCTTCACAAGAAACTCTCGAATGGAACACTTAGGAATAAAAAGTTTTCCTTTCCTAAAAAGCATTTCATCAAACACAATATAATCATGCACATTTTTCCCTTCTAAACATTGAATATACACATCATGAAATTCAAATGTCTCTAGTTTGTACAAATCAATCATGTGTTTAAAACCAAGAATTTTTGCACTAAGGGAAGAAAACAATGTATGCCTTCTTGATAATGCATCAGCCACTACATTATCCTTACCTTTCTTGTATGAATGACATATGGAAATGTCTCAATGAACTCTACCCATTTAGCATGCCTCTTGTTCAACTTTGTTTGGCTTTTGAGGTGTTTCAAGCTTTCATGATCCATGTGATCAAACTCTTTTGGCCACAAGTAATGTCGACATGTAGAAACCCAAAGTTCGTCCTTTTCAAACTCTTTCTTGACCTTTTGTGTCAAAGTTCGTCCACATAGATACAAAACTCCTCTCCAGTGTTCATAAGCATTTTTTGAACTAAACTTCATCCAAATTTGGACTTGGAGCACATTTCGACAAGTAGAAACCCAAACTTCATCCTTCTCGGACTCTTTCTTGACATTGTGTGCCAAGGGTCATCCATACACGTACAAAACTCATTTCCAGAGTTCATAAGTACCTTTTGAACCAAAGTTCGTCCAAATTTGGAATAATAGCAGACTTGCTCATTCGTTTAAGAACTGAACAGGACGAGAATTAGAAGAACTTCAATATGCAGAAATCCGTCAGACTCTTTCTTGACCGTTTGTGTCTAAGTTCGTCCACATTTGTACAAACACAGTTTCAGGGTTCATAAGTATCTTTTGAACCAAACTTTCTCCAAATTTGGACCACGCACATTTCCACTAGTAGAAACCCAAAGTTCATCCTTTTCAGTCTCTTTATTTACCCTTTGTGCTAAAGCTCGTCCACATAGGAATAAATTTCCATTCTAGGGTTCATAAGTACTTTTTGAACTAAACTTCATCCAAAATTTGACTTGGAGCACATTTCGACAAGTAGAAACCAAAAGTTCGTCATTTTTTACTCTTTAGACCTTTTGGTCCAAAATTCATCCACACAGGTACAAAACTCCTGTCCATTGTTCATAAGTAACTTTTAAACCATACTTCATCCAAATTTGGACTGAGAGCAGATTTTGACAAGTAGAAACCCAAAGTTCGTCCCTTGCGGACTCTATCTGTACCTTTTGAGTCAAAGTTCATCCACACAGGTACAAAACTCCTCTCAAGGGTTCATAAGTATCTTTTGGACCAAACTTCTTCAACATTTGGACTTGGAGCACATTTCGACAAGTAGAAAACAAAAGTACATCCTTTTTAGTCTCTTTCTTTACCCTTTGTACCAAAGTTCGTCCAGAAAGATAAAAAATTCCTTTCTAGGGTTCAAAAGTACCTTTTGGGACTTGGAGCACATTTTGACATGTAGAAACCCAAAGTTCGTCCTTTTTAGACTCTTTCTTGACCTTTTGGGTCAAAGTTCGTCCACACAATTACAAAACTCCTCTCTAGGGTTCATAAGTATCTTTTAAACCAAACTTCATCCAAATTTGGTCTTGGAGCACATTTTGACAAGTAGAAATGCAAAGTTCATCCTTTTTTATCTCTTTCTTGATATTTTGTGCCAAGGTTCATCCATACAGGTACAAAACTCCTTTCCAGGGTTCATAACTACCATTTTGGACCAAAGTTCATCCAATTTGGAACTATAATAGACTTCGACATGTACAAATTCAAAGTTCGTCATTTTCAGACTCTTTCTCTACCTTTTGTGTCTAAGTTCGTCACCACTGGTATAAAACTCCTCTCCATGGTTCATATGTACCTTGTGAACCAAACTTCTTCCAAATTTGGAATTGGAGCACATTTCGACAAGTAAAAACCAAAAGTTCGTCCTTTTTAGTCTCTATCTTTACCCTTTGTTCCAAAGTTCGTCTACATAGGTACAAAATTCGCTAAGGTTTATAAGTACGTTTTGAACAATACTTCGTCAAAATTTTGACTTGGAGCACATTCCGACAAGTAGAAACCCAAAGTTCGTCCTTTTAGGACTCTTTCTTGACATTTGTACCAAGGTTCATCCACACAAGTAAAAACTTGTTTCCAGGGTTCATAAGTACCATTTGAACCAAAGTTCGTAGAAATTTGGAACTATACTAGACTTCGACATTTAGAAACCCAAAGTTCGTCATTTTTAGACTTTTTGTTGACATTTTGTGCCAAGGTTCATCCACAGAGGTACAAAACTCATTTCCAGGGTTAATAAGTACCATTTGAACCAAAGTTCATCCAAATTTGGAATTATAGCAGACTTCGACGTGTAGAAACCCAAAGTTCGTCCTTTTCAGACTCTTTCTTTATTTTTTGTGTCTAAGTTCGTCCCTACTAGTACAAAACTCCTCTCCAGGGTTCATAAGTATCTTTTGAACCAAATTTCTTCCAAATTTGGATTTAGAGCACATTTCGACAAGTAGAAACCCAAAGTTCGTCATTTTTAGTCTCTTTCTTTACCCTTTTGAGACAAAGTTCGTCCAGATAGGTACAAAATTCCTTTCTAGAGTTCATAACTACCTTTTGAACCAAACTTCGACCAAATTTGGATTGAGAGCACATTTTGACAAGTAGAAACGCAAAGTTCGTCCTCTTCGGATTCTTTCTTGACCTTTTGTGTCAAAGTTCATCCACATAGAGACAAAACTCCTCTCCTGGGTTCATAAGTATCTTTTGAACCAAACTTTGTCAAAATTTTGACTTGGAGCACATTTCGACAACTAGAAACCCAAACTTCAGCCTTTTCGGACTCTTTCTTGATATTTTGTGTCAAGGTTCATCCCCACAGGTAAAAACTACTTTCCAGGGTTTATAAGTACCTTTTGAACCAAAGTTCGTCAAAATTTGGAATTATAGCAAACGTCGACATGTAGAAACCCAAAGTTTGTCCTTTTCGAACTCTTTCTTGACATTTTGTGTTAAAGTTCGTCCACACAGATACCAAATTCCTCTCCAGGCTTCAAAGTATCTTTTGATCCAAAATTCGTCGAAATTTGGACTTGAAGCACATTTCGACAAGTAGAAATCCAAAGTTTGTCCTTTTCAGACTCTTTCTTGACATTTTGTACCAAGGTTCATCCTTTCTAATCTCTTTCGTTACTCTTTGTGCCAAAGTCCATCCACAAGGTACAAAATTACTTTCCAGGGTTCATAAGTTCCTTTTGAACCAAAGTTCATCCAAATTTTTAATTATAGCAAACTTCGACATGTAGAAATCCAAAGTTCGTCCTTTTCGGACTCTTTCTTGACCCTTTGTGTCTAAGTTCGTTCACACTGGTACAAAACTCCTTTCCAGGGCTCATAGTGTCTTTTGAACAAAACTTCTCCGAAATTTGGACTTGGAGCATATTTCGACCAGTAGAAACCCAAAGTTCATCCTTTCTAGTCTCTTTCTTTACCCTTTGTGTCAAAGTTCGTCCACATAGGTACAAAAAAATTTTCTAGGGTTCATAAGTAGCTTTTGAACCAAACTTCATCTAAATTTTTACTTGGAGCGCATTTCGAAAAGTTGAAACCAAAAGTTCATAATTTTTGGACTCTTTCTTGACCTTTGGGTCCAAAGTACAGGTACAAAATTCCTGTTAAGGGTTCATAAGTAACGTTTCAACCAAACTTTGACCAAATTTGTACTAAGAACACATTTCCACATGTAGAAACCCAAAGTTCATCCTTTCCGGACTCTTTCTTGACCTTTTGTGTCAAAGTTTGTCCACACAGGTACAAAACTCCTCTCCAGAGTTTATAAGTATCTTTTTAATATAACTTCATCCAAATTTGTACTTAGAGCACATTTCGACAAGTAGAAACCCAAACTTCGTCCTTTTTGGACTCTTTCTTGATATTTTGTTCCAAAGTTCATCTGCACAGGTAAAAAACTCTTTTCTAGGGTTCATAAGTACCTTTTGAACAAAAGTTTGTCCAAATTTGGAATTATAGCAGACTTCGACATGTAGAAACCCAAAGTTCTTTTCGGACTCTTTCTTATCCTTTTGTGTCTATGTTCGTCAACATTGGTACAAAACTCCTCTCCAAGGTTCATAAGTATCTTTTCAACTAAACTTCGACCAAATTTTGAATGAGAGCACAATTTGAGTAGAAACCCAAATTTCGTACTTTTCGAACTCTTTCTTGATCTTTTGTGTCAATGTTCGTGCACACATGTTCAAAACTCCTCTCTAGGTTTCGTAAGTATCTTTTGAACCAAACTCCGTCCACATTTGGACTTGGAGAACATTTTGACAAGTAGAAACACAAAGTTCGTCCTTTTAAGTCTCTTTTTTGACATTTTGTTCCAAGGTTCATCCACATAGATACAAAACTCCTTTCCACGGTTCAAAAGGGAATTATAGCAGACTTCAACAAGTAGAAACCCAAAGTTCATCCTTTTCGGACTCTTTCTTGGCATTTTGTTCCAAGGTTCATCATATAAAACTCCTTTCCAGAGTTCATAAGTACATTTTAAACCAAAATTCGTCCAAATTTGGAATTATATCAAACTTCGACATGTAGAAACCCAAAGTTCGTCCTTCAGATATCTTTCATGACCTTTTGTGTCTAAGTTCGTCCACACTGGTACAAAACTCCTCTATTGGGTAATAAGTATCTTTTGAACCAAACTTCTTCCAAATTTGGACTTGGAGCACATTTCGACAAGTAGAAACCCAAAGTCATCATTTTTAGTCTCTTTCTTTACCTTTTGTGCCAAAGTTTGTCCACATAGATACAAAATTGATGGTATACACAAGCATGCCACCGAAGCAAACAGAATTAATAAGCACTCTAATTACATTTAGTTTGAGTTCTGAAGCATGTTATTTCAGAAAGACTCAAGTGGGTTTCAAGATGAACATACCTTTGATGATTTCTTCTAAATCCAAGCTACTTTTCACATGCTTTTAGCTCCAAATTGACAGTGAACTACCAAGAGATCTTTTCTACTATTCTCAACCTTGAATTTGAATGGTGGAACTCAAATTTGAGTGAATTTTTGAAGTGAAATTCTGGGTTAGAGAGGGAGATGAAGATGAAGTTCAGAAAACATGCTTCAGGCAAATTCCCATCATTTCTCTTCAATTTAGAGAGCTTTTATTCTTTTGCAACATGCAGACACTTCATAGCCAGTAGCTACTTCCATATCAATGTGGGATTTGTGTGTGTTTGTAGGAAGAAGACCTCCTACTTGGAGGAAAGTGGGAAAAAGCCACTTAGTTCATTTTCCAATTTCAAATTAATGTCTTAATTTCCAATTTTTCAATTTTAATATAATTAATCAAATTCAACATTTCAAAATTCAATTTCTCAAATTGAATTTAAAATTGGAAATTAATTTAATTTTTAATTAATTAAATAATTTAATATCAAATATTAAATTAATCACACACCTAATTTTAAACATGAATCTTATTCATGTAATTAATATTTAAATCAATATTTAAATATTACAAACTCTCCAATTTCGTTTAATTTTAACAAATTAAATGTCAATTATATCGAATATAATTAAACAAACCGTAATTTGATTTTGAATTTATTTAAACTCAAAACTCTAATTTCGATTTGAACATTTTCAAATTGAAATTCAAATTGATATCATTCCAAATTCACTCATTTTAATAATTCAAGATGTTCATGTTTTACGAGCTAGTAGGGGGACCTTATGGACCTACAGATCATGAACTCCAACGATTAAGGTTAATTGGCTAAATTCTTTAGATCGAATTAATCAGTACTCGTTAACTATCAAGTCATATCACTATAGTTCGATAGTTGCACTCTCCTCACTGTAGATATATTTTTGTACACATGATATAACCATAACCAGTAAGTCATCACAAATTGTTCGCAATAACGGTTGGGTCAATATGCTGTTTTACCTCCGATATTACGTCTTGTTCCTTAAGTTCCTACTGATCCTCTAATGAACAATTGGTTTATGATCCAATCATTAAACCGGATCCCTCTTGGGCCAATGAGAGGGTGGGGCCCCTTGTTTAAGACTAGATTTAGTACTTAAGAGAACAACCTTTCTCCTATCACTAAATTGGGTAGGCATAAATTCCGTCTTGCACCCTATGTCCCTATCTACCTGGTCTTACCCCTGAAATGGGAGGCTTATTAAGCCGGCTCTGTTGAGCCAACCCTCACCTATGCAAATCTAAGGATAATCCCGAATACAGATAGGAGTTCATAGTTAGCTCAGGATTAAGATCGAGTTACCTAGGCATCTAAGCGAGATAGTTAGTCTTAAACTATAAATAGTATTATATATTAAGAGTGATGATGAAGAGTTGACCATCATAGGAGAACACGAAGTTTTACGAGAGAAAAATGAAGCTCAACAAGCTCAATCCAGCTTAATTTGCTCATGCTGAAAATCCATGGGAGAGCTTTCCAAGTCAATCTAATCATGATGCAATGATTATGTCCCAAAACCCAATAATGAGCTAGAGCTAAAAGACTTCTAGAAGGATTAAATGCTTTCTTTGAAGATAAATTTCCAACCAAAGGTGAAGAGTTGTAACCATTGAAGCTCCAAGAGTCATTTGGCCATCCAAAAGGCATCATGAATCTAAAAATTCAGTTTCATTTACATTATTAACATCCCGTGTATTTAATTAATTTTATGAATTTAAATTTGTTAGAGTAGTTGAAAGGTTATTAGATGGACGTAGCCAATATAAGTGAAGGATTTCACCCTTTGATGGTGTCTATTCAATTAGTTTAAATAGGGCTGTAATCTCCACATTTAGAACAAGGACTTTGAATTTGAATCAAATTTCATTAGAGTTTATTCTCTCAAGCTTTATGCTTTTTCTTTGTATTCTTGTATTTAGAATGCATGTATTAGAACTTTCAATCTAGTTTGATCAATTAGATTGTGGAGAGTTCGAAAGCTTGAAGTTAAGAACAAGTTCTCCTTTCTTCTTGATCATCAATCAATCTTCCAAGCCAAATCTGTTTAGGTTTCTCGGGGTTGTTATCATTTTGTTTATTGGGGGTTATTCTTATTATCATTGTGGGGGTTCACCTAAAATAAAGGGGGATTCTCATACATGATTAAGGTAATTCTCTTTATCATTTGGTATCAGAGCTTTAACTCTAAACAGATTATATCTTTCTTTCTTTTTTTTTCGTTCTATCTTTTTTCACCATCTAACTCTATTCCATCCATCTTTCTTGTGACTTTAAAAAAAACAAAGAAATGAAAAAAAAAAGTTGTGGAAAAGAAAGTTTTATTGTTTTTTTTTTGTGACCTTTCATTTTCTGTTATTTCTCCTTCATATTTAAGTGTTATACTAGAAAAATTGGAAAAAAAAAAAAAAAAAAGAAATTGTCTTTTGCATCTTTCCATAGCTTTTTTTTTTAAAAAAATTCAAGATTTTGTGACTTTTCGCATTCTAGGCTATATTGGAATTTCTTACATGATTCTCATAAGAATACTTGCTGAAAGTTTGAGATACTAGAAAATCTTATGCTATGTTTCACAAAAGAAGATATCACTGGGCGATGAACCATAGTGATGATAGTTTTGGAAGAACATTCAAGAAAGTTTGGCTGAATTACATAATTCAATGGATTACGTATCTCAATTGAATCAAGAGTTGAGGTTGCAAGAACAAGTAAGGAAAAATCGAGTCAACCAACCTATTCCAAGTCAAGAAGATTTTCTAATATATGAAGATGAGCAACCAATTCACAATGATGGAGATCAAAGTTTGAGAGAGGAATCAAAGGGTAAAGTAGTTATGGAGAGTGATGATCTACTTGTAGTATGTGAGGTCATGACAAACTCCGTAAAGAAAAGTGAAGATAGTTTCGAGACAAAAAAAATGAACAAAAGTGAGACTTGGGTGATAAAAACAAAAGAAGATAGTGTGATTAAGAGGAAAAAAAAAAAGATTTGAGTGAAAAAATCATGAGAGTGAGATTATTGTTCTAACTAATGTTCTTTCTAATTATTTTTCCTATTATTTGTTTGATTCATCAAAAGCAAAGTGGAGCATCATGTTTGAAAGATTCAATCAACGACAAATGGGGAGGAGTGCTCTTCAAAGAAATTTCACATTTGATTTTGGTTTTTGGGACATAATTATTGCATCATGATTAGATTGACTTGGAAAGCTCTCCCATGGATTTTTAGCATGAGCTTCAATTGAGATGGATTGAGCTTGTTGAGCTTCATTTTTCTCTTGTAAAACTTCATGTTCTCCTATGATAGTCAACTCCTTATCAAGTGAGTTATTTCTTGGTCTGATCTTATGCAAACTAAGTATAGGACGCCCCACTGCTCATGTCATGACAATTTGGATCACTTCGTTTGTAGTATCGTTGCAACAACTTGTAACAGCTACAGAGTAGGCCGGATCCAATAGTGTTACTAGAATAAGATACCCAACCTTAATCATATACTATAGATCGTTTGGGCTATTTACTCGAACTTCATCCATTTTTATGTCTTTACATAAATTTCAAGTATTCATATAATAGCCATGGATCTTAGTTTATTGCTTAGATTTTATGAATGCAATTAATATATTCAACATCTTTATTGATAATAGAATATGTTTAATTTTATAAATTGACAGTTTTAGGACATATAACCCAACAAAAACTCCTTTCTAGGGTTCATAAGTACCTTTTGAACCAAATCTCATCCAAATTTTGACTTGCAGCACATTTTGACAAGTAGAAACCCAAAGTTCATCATTCTTGGACTCTTTCTTGACCTTTTGGTCCAAAGTTGATCCATACATGTACAAAACACCTGTCGGGTTCAAAAGTAACTTTTCAACCAAACTTCGACCAAATTTAGACTGAAAGCACATTTCAACACGTAGAATCCCAAAGTTCGTCCTTTGTGGACACTTTCTTTACCTTTTGTGTCAAAGTTTGTCCACACATGTAAAAAAACTACTCTAAAGGGTTCATAAGTATCTTTTGAACCAAACTTCGTCCAAAATTGGACTTGTAGCACATTTCGACAAGTAGAAACTCAAAGTTCGTCGTTTTCAGACTCTTTCTTGACATTTTGTGCCAAGGTTCATCCACATAGGCACCTTCTTTCCAGAACATAAGTAACTTTTGAACCAAAGTTCATCCAAATTTGGAATTAGAGCAGATTTCGACATGTCGAAACCCAAAGTTCGTTCTTTTCGGTCTCTTTCTTGACCTTTTGGTCAAAAGTTCATCCATTCAGATACAAAATTCTTGTCTAAGATTCATAAGTATCTTTTGAACCAAACTTCTTCCACATTTGAATTTGGAGCACATTTGGACTAGTAGAAACCCAAAGTTCGTCCTTTTTAATCTCTTTCTCTACCCTTAGTGCCAAAGTTCATCCACATAGGTACGAAATTCCTTTCTAGGGTTCATAAGTACCTTTTAAACCAAACTTCGTCTAAATTTTGACTTGGAGCACATTTCAACTAGTAGAAACCCAAAGTTTGGCATTTTCGATCTCTTTCTTGACCTTTTGGTCCAAAGTTCATCCATAAAGGTACAAAACTCCTATCTAGGGTTCATAAGTAACTTTTAAACCAAACTTCAACCAAATTTGGATTGAAAGCACATTTTGACACGTAGAAACCAAAATTTCGTCCCTTTCAGACTATTTCTTGACCTTTATGTCAAAGTTCATCCACATAAGGACAAAACTCTTCTCCGGGTTTCATAAGTATCTTTTGAACCAAACTTCGTCCAAATTTGAATTTGGAAAACATTTCGACAACTAGAAACACAAAGTTCGTCCTTTTTAATCTATCCAGGTTTTATAAGTAACTTTTAAACCAAACTTCAACCAAATTTGGACTGAGAGCATATTTCGACACGTAGAAAACCAAAGTTCATCCTTTGCGGACTCTTTCTTAACCTTTTGTATCAAAATTCGTCCACACAGGTATAAAACTCCTCTCTAGGGTTCATAAGTATCTTTTGAACCAAACTTCATCCAAATTTGGACTTGGAGCACATTTGGACAAATAGAAACCCAAAGTTCGTCCTTTGCGGGCTCTTTCTTGATCTTTTGTGTCAAAGTTCATTCATACAGGTACAAAACTCTTCTCTAGGGATCATAAGTATGTTTTGAACCAAACTTCTTCAAAATTTGGACATGGAGAACATTTCGACCAGTAGAAAAGCAAAATTCGTCCTTTTTAGTCTCTTTCTTTACCCTTTGTGCCAAAGTTCGTCCACATAGATACAAATATTCTTTCTAGGGTTCATAAGTACCTTTTCAATCAAAGTTCGTCCAAATTTGGAATTATAGTAGATTTCGACATGTAGAAACCCAAAGTTCGTCCACACAGGTACGAAACTCCTCTCTAGGGTTCATAAGTATTTTTTGAACCAAACTTCTTGCAAATTTGGTCTTGGAGCACATTTTGACAAGTAGAAACCCAAAACTCGTCCTTTTCGGACTATTTCTTGACCTTTTGTGTCAAAGTTCGTCCACACAGGTGCAAAAATCCTCTCCAGGGTTCATAGGTATCTTTGGAACCAAACTTCATCCAAATTTGGACTTGGAGAACATTTCGACAAGTAGAAACCCAAAGTTCATACTTTTCGGACTCTTTCTTGACATTTTGTTCCAAGTTTCATCCACACGTGTACAAAACTCCTTTCCAAGGTTCATAAGTACCATTTAAACCAAACTTCATCCAAATTTGGAATTATAGTGGACTTTGACATGTAGAAACCCAAAGTTCATCCTTTATAGACTCTTTCTTGACCGTTTGTGTCTAAGTTCGTCCACACTGGTAAAAAAAATCCTCTCTAGGGTTCATAAGTATCTTTTCAACCAAACTTCTTCTAAATTTTGACTTGGAGGACATTTCGACAAGTAGAAACCCAAAACTTGTCTTTTTTAGTATGTTTTTTTACCCTTTGTGCGAAAGTTTGTCCACATAGGTACAAAATTCCTTTCTAGGGTTCATAAGTACCTTTTAAACTAAACTTTGTCCAAATTTTGACTATGAGCACATTTCGACAAGTAGAAACCCAAAGTTCGTCATTTTTGGAATCTTTCTTGACCTTTTGGTCCACAATTCATTCATACATGTACAAAACTCTTGTCCAAGGTTCATAAGTAAATTTTAAACCAAACATCGACCAAATTTGGACTGAGAGCACATTTCGACACGTAGAAACCTAAGTTCGTCCTTTTCGGACTGTTTCTTAACCTTTTGTGTCAAAGTTCATCCACACAAATACAAAACCCCTCTACAGGGTTCATAAGTATCTTTTGAACCAAACTTCGTCCAAATTTGGACTTGGAGCACATATCAACAAGTAGAAACACAAAGTTCGTCCTTTTTAGTCTTTTTCTTTACCCTTTATGCCAAAGTTCATCCACATATGTACAAAAGTCAGTTCTAGAGTTCATAAGTACCTTTTGAACCAAACTTCGTCCAAATTTTGACTTGGAGAACATTTGAACAAGTAGAATCCTAAAGTTCGTCATTTTTGGACTCTTTTTTGACCTTTTGGTCCAAAGTTCATCCATATAGGTAGAAACCTCCTATCCCGGGTTCATAAGTAACTTTTAAACCAAATTTCGATCAAATTTGGACTGAGAGCATATTTTGACACGTAACCCAAAGTTCGTCCTTTGCAAACTCTTTCTTGACCTTTTGTGCCAAAGTTCGTCCACACATGTACAAAACTCCTCTCCAGGGTTCATAAGTATCTTTTGAACCAAACTTCGTCCAAATTTGGACTTGGAGCACATTTCAACTAGTAGAAACCCAAAATTCGTCATTTTTGGACTCTTTCTTGCCCTTTTGTGTCTAAGTACATCCACATAGGTACAAAACTCCTTTCCAGGGTTCATAAATATCTTTTGAATCGCACTTTGTCCAAATTTAGACTTGGAGCACATTTCGACAAATAGAAATCCAATGTTCGCCATTTTTGGACTCTTTCTTGACCTTTTGGTCGAAAGTTCATCCCTACGTACAAAACTCTTGTCCAGGGTTCATTAGTAACTTTTAAACCAAACTTCGACCAAATATGTGCTGAAAGCACATTTCGACATGTAGAAACCCAAAGTTCAATCTTTTCAGACTCTTTCTTGATCTTTTATGTCAAAGTTCATCCACACAAGTACAAGACTGATGTGAATTCAACCATCAAACTATTGCATGTACCTAAAGGACCAATTACAAGAAGCAAGGCAAAGAAGATTCAAGTGGCATTCACACTACATCTTCAAAAACTAGCAGATTCACAAAAATCAACAAATAATTTTGAGACCAAAGTTTTATATAGTGTTAGTTCAATGAGTCAAAAAGAGCATGGCATGAAGATGGCACGGAAAAGTCTTATAGTTTAGAAGATGACATGGTGGTCAAAAAAAGTGTGCAGATTTTGTGAAGAGCTGTCAAGTGTGACGGAAAAGTCCTATAGTTTAGAAGATGACATGGTGGTCAAAAAAAGTGTGCAGATTTTGTGAAGAGCTGTCAAGTGTGCACTGCATGGGGATATGTGATGTCAAACCTTGTCAAACATGCTTAAGGCAATTTGAACACTTTCTACATTCCCAGTTTTTCATTTTGACTTATAAGTATGCAATTAAGTTTCAAGTTTTTACGTGTTACTTTCTACAATTTGTAATTAATTATATTGAAATGACTTTTGAGTTTCTTGGTCTATCCATGACCATTTCGCCTATAAAATGGCTTGTAATGTTCTTCAAAACTCAGATCATCCATAGTAAAAAAGCTTGTGCTTATTCAACCCTTTGGTGTTGTCTTTTTCTTTCAAATGTTGCTTTAGACTTGATATTTAAATCAATTCATTGAATTAGACTTGACCAAGCTAATTCTGGAGTGAGTTGTCTTAGGAACTAAGAGTGACCATCATAGATTCTAAGTTTGATATAAGTTAGCTTTCTTTGTGAGTGTTTGCAAGGATCCTAGTAGGACCTCTAACTTTGCAACCAACAAGCATCGCGGGCGCTTATCATTTGGTATTAGAGAATTTGTTCATCATTCTTGGCCGACTTTAGAGGTGTCATCTTTACTTTATTTCCATTTTTTTTCTGCAAAGCAATTTCTTACATCTTGTACTACAAGACATACTACAACTTGTCTTGAAAACTTCTTCAAATTAGCTCTTGGATCATTAAAAAAAAAAAAGACAGAAAAAAAAAAAAGAAGAAGAAAAGAAATCAAAGATCCAAGACACATGAAAGTTTCTTGTTATTCATTTGAAAAAAAAAAAAAGAAAAGAAATTTCATATTTGTTTTTTAAGCCTAATTTTAGTTACTCTAGTCTTAATTTATGAGAGTTGATCATTTTGAATTGGTTTTCATCAAATTTTTAGTGAGATTGCACCAAAAATATAAGTCAACCCTTACATCTTTGACCTAGTACCAAAAGCCTACCCTTGAGTGATAAACACGAGTGTTTTTTAGTGAAATTGGTGAGAAGTGGGGTGAGGTCCTTTTATTACTAACTTTAAAATGTCACGGGGTGAAGGAGTACCACAAGTACAAGATACTAAAATGGAAATTTTTCAAGCCATTCAAGGCATGATGGAAATGATGAGAGAAGATAAGCAAGAAAGGAGGGCACAACAACAAAGAGTCTTACAAGAAGATGAGGGAGTAATTGACTTAGTTGAACAAGAAAGACAAATTAGAGGAAGAGGAAACATGAGAGGAAGAGGAAGAAATAATATGTACCCTAGACGAGGAGAAAGAATCCATGAAGATAGAAATAGTGGAGTCAAGCTCAAAATTCCACCATATTGTGGAACGTCGGATGCGGAGGCATACTTGGAATGGGAAAAGAAGATAGAACATGTGTTTGATTGCAACACATTTAGTGAGAATAAGAAGATGAGACTTGCCATTGCCGAATTCACATTGAAACTTGGGAAGAACTTAAAGAAGATATGAGAAAGAGGCATGTCCCTAAACATTATGAAAAAGATTTGAGAACTAAATTGCATATTTTGAGGCAAGGAACAAAAAGTGTAGATGAATATTAACAAAAGATGGAAACTTTGATGGAACGAGCAAATATTCGAGAAGAAGAAGAAGACACCATGTCTAAATTCCTTGGAGGTTTAAATCGAGAAATTGCTCATATCGTTGATAGATATCCACAACTATACTTGGAATATATGTATCATTATGCAATCAAAATTGAAGAATAATTGAGAAAAGAAAAGGAACATTCCAAGAGGTATAATTCTAAAGCTAATACCTTTTCAAATTCTAATGTTTGGAACAAGGATGGTTTTGTGAATGGGGTGAAGCAAAAGGGAAGTTTGTGGCTCTTAAAAGAATGGAAGCTAGGAGCATCTACACTAAAAAGAATGAAGTTTCAAAAGAAGAAAGAGAGAAATGTAGTTCCATTTAATGTTGGAAGTGCAAAGAATTTGGGCACATGAACAAAGATTGTGTCAACAAAAAAGTCATGGTCATAAGAAATGGAATTATTGATTCGGAAGATGAATGTGATGAAGATGAGTACATTGAAAAAAGTAACTCCATATCCTTAGTTTCAAGAAGAGTACTTAATGTGCAGATCAAGGGGCCAACAAGGTGCTTGATTGAAGAAACCCCATGTAGCTTGGTGATTGATAGTGGGAGTTACACAAATGTAGTAAGTAGTTTTCTTGTAAAAAGACTCCAACTCAGTACTCGTCCACATCCAAAACCATAAAAACTTCAATGGTTAACAAACAAAGGAGAATTGAAGGCAAACTCCCAAGTTCTTATTTCTTTTACTTTGGGAAGATATAAGGATGACGTTCTTTGCGACATAGTACCTATGCATGCGGGTGATATGTTATTGGGCCGACCTTGGCAATCTGATAGAGAAGTCACATATGATGGTTTGTTGAGCAAGTACATATTTACTTTGAATGGAAAGAAGTTTACTTTGCTTCCATTATCTCTATATGAAGTACAATGCGATCAAATGAAATTAGAAAAGAAAAGAAAAGAACTTGAGGATCAAGAGAGGAGAGAAGTAAGTTAAAGGAAAAAAAAAAGGAGAAAAGTGATGGGCAAAAGGTGAGTGAAAACCAAGAGAGACAAAAGAGTGATTTTGAGGAAGAAAGAAAGAGTGTGAGTTTGGTTATGAGAAAGGAGGAAGAGAGGAATATGTTTTCATTCGAAGCACCAAACTTTATGTGCAAAGGAATGTGTTTAGTCTGAACCTAACTCTAATAATGGTTTGCTTAGTGCTTTTAAATCTCTTTTGCAGGAATTTAATGACATGTTTCCATATAAAGATGCACCTACGGGTCTACCTCCTTTTAGAGGAATTGAGCACAAAATTGACTTCATACCCGGGGCAACGCTTCCAAATATGGCAGCCTACAAGACCAATCTAATCGAGGCCAAGGAAATTCAAACGCAAGTGGAAGAACTCATGGATAAAGGTTATGTTCGAGAAAGCATGACTCGTTGTTCGGTTCCAGTAATTTTAGGACCCAAGAAAGATGGAACATAGAGGATGTGTGTTGATTGTTGAGCCATCAACAAAATAACGGTAAAGTATCGACATCCTATTCCTAGATTGGATGACATGCTAGATGAATTGCATGGTGCAAACTTGTTTTCAAAAATTGTCTTAAGAGTGGTTACCGTCAAATTCGAATGCATGTGGGAGATGAGTGGAAAAAAACTTTCAAAACAAAATTTGGTCTTTATGACTGGCTTGTTATGCCATTTGGTCTTACCAATGCACCAAGTATTTTTATGAGGCTAATGAATCATGGTTTGAGAGAATACATGTCAAGACAATTTTGCTTAAACTTAGAGAAGAAAAGCTTTATGCCAATTTCAAAAAGTGTAGTTTTTGTCTAGACCAAGTCAATTTCTTAAGATTCATTGTTGGAAAGGATGGGGTGAAATTTGATGAAGAAAAGGCCAAGGCTATTCGAGAGTGACCAACACCCACCAATGCAACTGAGGTGAGATCTTTTCATGGTTTGGCTAGTTTTTATAGGAGGTATATTAAGGATTTCAATAGCATAGCCTCACCATTGAATGAACTTGTTAAAACGAATGTTTGCAAGGATCCTAGAAGGACCTCTAGCTTTGCATCCAACAAGCATCGTGGGCACTTATCACACAACCACATGGTCTTTGCACACCTTTAGATGTTTCTAGTGAACCTTGGGCTGACATTAGCATGTATTTTGTTTTAGGATTACCAAAGACTAGGAGACATCATGATAGCATTTTTGTGGTAGTTGATAGGTATAGTAAAATGGCACACTTTATACCATGTAATAAAACAGATGATGCTACTAACATAGCTAATATTTTCTTTAGGGAAGTGGTAGATTGCATGGAATTCCTAAGACCGTTGTTAATGATAGAGATGCAAAATTTTTAAGTCATTTTTGGAAAGTTTTGTGGAGTAAATTGGGAAGTAAACTTTTGTTTTCAACAACTTGTCACCCACAAACCGATAGGCAAACTGAGGTGGTTAATAGAACATTACGAACTTTGCTTAGGTCATTAATGTCTAAAAATCTCAAGTTTTGGGAGGATACTCTATCTTTTGTAGAGTTTGCTTACAATAGAGCAATACATAGCACCACTCATTGTTCACCTTTTAAGGTTGTGTATGGCTTTAATCCATTAACTCCGTTAGATTTGTCACCCTTGCCACCTAATATGTTTACTAGTAATGCAGTTGTTTCAAGAGCAGAATACATAAAAAATTTGTATAAAGAAGTCAAAAAAAGGATTGAAAAGAAGAATAAAAAGCTTGTCAATAGCAAGAACCAAGGGAGAAAGAAAATAATTTTTAAACCCGATGATTGGGTTTGAGTTCATCTATGAAAGGAAAGGTTTCCAGATCAAAGGATGTCTAAACTTCAACCAAGAGGAGATGGTCCATTTCAAGTGATAGAGCGAATCAATGATAATACCTACAAATTGGATCTTCAAGGTGAGGCACAACATAAGTTATGCTTTCAATGTGGCTGATTTGACTCCTCTTGATGTAGGAAATGAAGACCTTGATTTGAGGACAAATCCTTTTAAAGAAAGGGGGGATGGTGTGAATTCAACCATTGAACCATTGCATGTACCTTAAGGACCAATTATAAGAAGCAAGACAAAGAAGATTCAAAAGGCATTCACACTACATCTTCAAAAACTAGTAAATTCACAAGAACCGACAAATAATTTTGAGACCAAAGTTTTATATAATGTTAGTTCAATGAGTCAAGAAGAGAGTGGCATGAAGATGGCACGGAAAAGTTCTATAGTTTGGAAGATGACATGGTGGTCAAAAAAAGTGTGCAGATTTTGTGAAGAAAATGCTGTCAAGTGTACACTGCATGGGGAAATGTGATGTCAAACCTTGTTAAACGTGCATATCTACTTTGTCATCTTCTAGAGAAGATATTTAAGGCAATTTTAAGACTTTCTACATTCCTAGTTTTGCAAAGACTTATAATTTAGTATGCAATTAAGTTTCAAGTTTCTAGTTATTTTCTACAATTTGGAATTAATTGTATTTGAATGACTTTTGAGTTTCTTGGTCTATCCACAACCATTTGGCCTATAAAATGGCTTGTAATATTCTTCAAAACTCAGATTATCAATTGTAAAAAACTTATGCTTATTCAACCCCTTTGGTGTTGATTTTTTCTTTCAAGTCTTGCTTTAGATTTGATATTTAAATCAATTCATTGGATTAGTCTTGATCAAGCTAATTCTGTAGTGAATTGTCTTAGGATCTAAGAGTGACCATCATAGATTCTAAGTTCAATCTAAGTAGCTTTCTTTGTGAGTGTTTATAATTGGCTCTTGTTTGATGAGTTTATATGTCTTCCCAAGAGTCTGTAATTTATCTGGAGTCATTAGAGTTGAAACTAAGTTGTAACTCGAAGAAACAAACGAAGAGGTCGAGTTGCAGATTTCAGAAAATCAGAATCTGTTCATATCATCGTTGAGCTTTAGTAGCTAAACGATCATGTAGCTTCAGGCATTGATCGTTTACGTGTTGTGCACTAAACGATCGTGTACCTGCGGGAGCTAAGAGATGCGTTGTATTTCTATGCGATGGCACTACACGATCGTGTAGCTTCGGGTGGGAGCTAAGCGGTAGCGCTACACGATCGTTTACCTTTGATCGGGAGCTAAGCGATGCAATGTGATAGCACTAAGCGATGGTTTACCTCTATGTGGCAGCTAAGCGATAGCATTAAGCAATCGTTTACCTATGCACGACAACTGGGCGATGCATCGAGAGCTATGCAATAGCACTAAGGATCGCTTACCTTGTACGCACGTTAAACAATCAAGACGCGACACTAGACGATGCCCTAGACGATCGTGTAATAAATGTCCATGCTAAATGACGGAGTTGCGCGATAGTATTGGACACTAAGCGATCGTGTAGCATCCTCCAGTACTAGACGATGACACTATCCGATAGAAGGCAAACACTACATGATCGTGGAGTTTTGTTAAGCGATAAGCATTGGCTGCTAAACGATCATGCAAACACTAAACGATCAAGCAAAACACATGACGATGGTCGTCAATGTAAACGATCAGCCTTAGCGAGATATTGAACATGGAGCAAGATTAGTCGGTTCGACCGGTTCTCTTGAAGTCTGGTCCAGTTCAGCTTCGAATGGTTTTTGGCTAGTCCGGTTCAAACTCTGCTGGTGCGATTCAGACTGTTCGGGTCCGATTCAAGCGGCTTAGAGCAGTTCGAGCGGTGTTGAAGCTTTTTTTTGTATTAGTTAGGCTTTTGTTTGCTTGTTTTTACCAAAACTAAAACCATATCAGTCTGTGTTTAATTATTTATGTATTGAATGTATGCTATAATTAAATAAATCTTGTATGTGTATACAGTATGCCATTTAGATTTAAAATCCCACCATAGGAAGCATGCAAGATGCATTAAAAGTATATTTACAAATTGTTATAATATATAGAATGTATGTTAGGGTTTCTTGAATTTAATATAATGGTTATATTAAATATTGAATGCCTGTATGTTGTGGATGTTTAACATGTCTAAAGTTTTATAAGTTGTTATAAAATTGAGTTAGATATTTAAAATCCATAACGAAGAACAGTTGCATGCTCACGTAGGTTAACCACTTGTTTTAATAGTTAAAATAGGTCGTTAAACTTGTAAAACTTGGGTTACAAACTCAACTGGTATATAATCCTGTCGAAGGCTGGGGATATTTAAGCTGACGGTCTAGGAACACCTCCTACCTGGGGATTAGGGTCGAATAATTGAGCGTTAGCAACTAGTTTTATGAGTATTCGTGAGCGATGTGAGGTAATAAAAGGGTTTATCACCTAGACATCGTAGGTTTAAGTCCTTTTATAAAAGTTATACTTGGATAAACCACATAGACTTAGGGTTTTTTTATTAGCCGGAAAATAACCTAAGTATAATTTTACCCAAAAATTAGAACGCTTCAGTGGTAGTCAAAGGTAGTCAAACTTCTATATGATAGAGTTATTAGATAACTTCAGCGGGAGATTAATAACATACACGATATATTATTCTTAGCTCTTGCGTCCCTAAGAGTTCACAATCTAGATTTAAGTGGTACTTCGTGTCACCCTAAAAGTGACCTTTCTACAGAAAGTGTTTTTTTAGCCTAAATTTAGACTCTAGTGAATAAGGGGAAATTGTTCGAATAGAAATCAAGTTTACGATTTCAACTGCCACGTCTTCACATAGTTCACACCGTGAGATTCATATGACGCTTCGTGTCACCCTGGAAGTGACCTCCCTATGGAAAGCGGATGTATGCGTCATTATCAAGGTGAATGGGAGTAGTTCATAGTAAGTGGGTGAAGGAAATGTGTCAACATATCCTATGGTCTCTTCCATTAGTTTGGACTATGAGATTCCTATGTTGCACCTGCTGGTTAGGTTTAAGCGGCCCTTTGCTAGTCGTTTAACGACATCTATCCCCACGGAAGGTTGTAACATAGGATTCAGAACAACTTAAGCTCCAGAAATGGATAGGTTTTCTTAGGTTTTAGTGACCTCTAATGTTTGAAAATGGCGGGTCTACACTTATAGAATTATTAGGTGTTAATAATTTCTTACCAAAAGCGGTACCTAAATGACTATCGGAATATGAGTTATTCTAGAGGTAGTATTTAGACAAGAATGTCTTGTTATAGTATGTTGCAAAAGAATAATCTCGAGTATATTATTAAAATTGCTAAAACTTGATTGGATTTAACATTTTAGAATGACAAGTTTAATAATACACGTGTTGACATCGAATAAACTTATCAGGGATAATTACGTGAACTGGAAATCAATAGTAGCATATTGCATTTCTTCACAGGAATGCTCTTACTCTTCGAAGCTAAAATGTTTGAGAATCACCTAGTAGGACTAGGAATACCAGATAACCTAGGGCAAGTGGGAGAAATATTGAGTATAGAGATACCGAATGCTAAAAGATGAAATCCCCAAAGTTCTTCAATTTCGAACACTTTAGACCTTTTGTGTCTAAGTTCATTCACACTGGGACAAAACTCCTCTCCAAGCTTCATAAGTATCTTTAGAACAAACGTCGACCGAATTTGGACTTAGAGCACATTCCAAAAAGCAGATACCCAAAGTTCGTCCTTTATGGACTCTTTCTTGACATTTTGTGTCAAGGTTCATCCACAAAGGTACAAAACACTTTTCTAGGGTTCAAAAGTACATTTTGAACAAAAGTTCGTCCAAATTTTGAATTATAGCAGACTTCGACGTGTAGAAACCCAAAGTTCGTCCTTTTCGGACTCTTTCTTGACTTTTTGTGTCTAAGTTCATCCACATTGGTATAAAACTACTCTACAAACTTCTTCCAAATTTGGACTTAGAGCACATTTCGACCAGTAGAAACTCAAAGTTCGTCCTTTTTAGTCTCTTTCTTTACCCTTTGTACCAAAGTTCGTTCAAATAGGTACAAAATTTCTTTCTAGGGTTCATAAGTACCTTTTGAATCAAACTTCGTCCATATAGAAACTCAAAATTCATCATTTTTGGACTCTTTTTTACCTTTTGTGTCTAAGTTTATCCACACTGGTCCAAACTCCTCTCTAGGGTTCATAAGTATTTTGAACCAAATTTCGTCCAAATTTGGACTTGGAGCACATTTCGACAAGTAGAAACCCAAAGTTCATCCTTTTTAGTCTCTTTCTTTACCCTTTGTTGTCTAAATTTGGACTTGGAGCATATTTCGACATGTAGAAACCCAAAGTTTGTCCTTTTTAGTATCATTCTTTTCCCTTTGTGTCAAAGTTCGTCCACATAGGCACAAATATTCTTTCTGGGGTTCATAAGAACCTTGTGAACTAAACTTCATCAGAATTTTGAGTTGGAGCACATTTCGACAAGAAGAAACCAAAAGTTCCTCAGTTTTGGACACTTTTCTTAACCTTTTTGTCCTAAGTTGATCCATACAGGTACAAAACACCTGTCCAGGGTTCATAAGTATCTTGTTAACCAAACTTCATCCAAATTTGGACTTGGAGCATACTTCAACAAGTAGAAGCCCAAGGTTTGTCCTTTTCGGACTCTTTCTTGACATTTTGTAAAAAGGGTCATCCACACACGTACAAAACCCATTTCCAGGGTTCATAAGTAACTTTTGAAAAAAAACTTCGTCCAAATTTGGACTTGGAGAACATTTCGACAAAAAGAAACCCAAATTTCGTGCTTTTCAGACTCTTTCTTGACATTTTGTTCCAAAGTTCATCTCCTTTCCAGGGTTCAAAAGTACCTTTTGAACCAAAGTTCGTACAAATTTGAAATTAGAGCTGACTTCGACGTGTAGAAACCCAAAGCTTGTCCTTTTCGGACTCTTTCTTGACCTTTTGTGTCTAAGTTCGTTCGCACTGGTACAAAACTCCTCTCTAGGGTTCATAAGTATTTTTTGAACAAAACCTTCCAAATATGGACTTAAAGCACATGTCGACAAGTACAAACCCAAAGTTCCTCCTTTTTAGTCTCTTTCTTTACCCTTTGTGACAAAGTTCATCCACATAGGTACAAAATTCCTTTCTAGGGTTCATAAGTACCTTTTGAACCAAGCTTCATCCAAATTTTGACTTTCAGCACATTTCGACAAGTAGAAACCCAAAATTCATCTTTTTTGGACACTTTATTTACCTTTTGGTCCAAAGTTAATCCATACAAACTCCCACGTAGAAATCCAAAGTTCGTCCTTTTCGAACTCTTTCTTAACCTTTTGTGTCAATGTTCGTCCACACATGTACAAAACTCCTCTCAATAATTCACAAGTATCTTTTTAACCAAACTTCGTCCAAATTTGGACATGTAGCACATTACGACAAGTAGAAACCCAAAGTTCGTCATTCTCGGACTCTTTATTGATATTATATGCCAAGGGTCATCGACACATGTACAAAACTCATTTCCAGGGTTCATAAGTACCTTTTGAACCAAAGTTCATCCAAATTTGGAATTATAGCAGACTTCGACGTGTAGAAACCCAAAGTTTGTCCTTTCTAGACTCTTTCTTGACCTTTTGTGTTTAAGTTCCTCCACATTGGTACAAAACTCCTCTCCAGGGTTCATAAGTATCTTTTGAACCAAATTTCTTCTACATTTGAACTTGGAGCACATTTCGACAAGTTACCTAAAGTACGTCCTTTTTAGTCTCTTTCTTTATTCTTTGTGACAAAGTTCATCCACAAAGGTACAAAATCCCTTTCTAGGGTTCATAAGTATCTTTTGAACCAAATTTCATCCATACTTTGACTTGGAGTACATTTCGACAAGTAAGAACCTAAAGTTCGTCATTGTTGGACTCTTTCAACTTTTTGTCCAAATTTCATCCATACAGTACAAAACTATTATCCAGCGTTCATAAGTAACATTTAAACCAAACTTCGACCAAGTTTGGACTGAGAGCACATTTCGACATGTAGAAACACAAAGTTCGTCCTTTTCGGACTCTTTCTTGACCTTTTGTGTTTGAGCCAAACTTCATTCAAATTTGGACTTGGAGCACATTTCAAAAAGTAGAGACCCAAAGTTCGTCCTTTGCGGATTCTTTCATGACCTTTTGTGTCAAAGTTCGTCCACACAAGTACAAAACTCCTCTCCAGGGTTCATAAGTATCTTTTGAACCAAACTTCGTCCAAATTTGGACTTAGAGCACATTTCGACAAGTAGATATCTAAATTTCGTCTTTTCGTACTATTTTTTGACACTTTGTGGCATGGTTTATCCACACAGATACAAAACTCATTTCCAAGGTTCATATGTACTCCATGAACCAAAGTTCATCGAAATTTGGAGTTATAGCAGACATCGACATGTAGAAACCTAAATGATAAGAAGCTGACCATCATAGGATAACATGAAGTGTTACAAGAGAAAAATGAAGCTCAACAAGCACTCATGCTGAAAATACATGGGAGAGCTTTCCAAGTCAATCTAATCATGAGACAATCATTATGCCCTATAAACCAATGATGAGCTAGAGCTAAAAGACTTCTAGAAGGATTAAATGCCTACTTTGAAGATAAGTTTCCAGAAAAAGGTGAAGAGTTGCAACCATTGAAGCTCCAAGAGTCATTTGGTCATCCAAAAGCCATCATGAATCTAAAAGATCATATTCATTTACATTATTAACATCCCATGTATTTAATTAATGTTATGAATTTACATTTATTAGAGTAGTTGAAAGGGTGTTAGGTGAATGTGGCCAATGTAGGTGAAAGGTTGCATCCTTTCATGGTGTTTATTCAATTAGTTTAAATAGGGCAGTATCTCAACATTTAGACAATACTTTGAATTTGAATGAAATTTCATTAGAGTGTATTCTTGTGTTTAGAATGCATGTATTAGAACTTTCAATCTAGTTTGATCAATTAGATTGTGGAGAGTTCGAAATCTTGAAGTTAGGAACAAGTTTTCATTTCTTCTTGCTCATCGATCAATCTTCCAAGCCAAATCTGTTTAGCTTTCTTGGGGTTGCTTACGAAATAGTTAATTGGGGTTATTCTTATTATCGTTGTGGGGGTTCAAGTATAAAGGGGGGGGTTCTCATACGTGATTGAGGTAGTTCTCTTTATCACCAAAGTTCATCCTTTTCGTACTCTTTCTTGACCTTCTGTGACTAAGTTCGTCTACACTGTACAAAACTTCTCTCCAAGGTTCATAAGTATCTTTTGAACCAAACTTCTTCCAAATTTGGACTTGGAGCACATTTTGACAAGTAGAAACCCAAACTTCATCCTTTTTAGTCTCTTTCTTTACCATTTGTGTCAAAGTTCGTCCACATAGGTACAAAATTCCTTTCTAGGGTTCATAAGTACCTTTTGATCCAAACTTCCTCCAAATTTTGACATGGAGCACATTTCGACAAGTAGAAGACAAAACTTCGTCATTTTTGGACTCTTTCTTGATCGTTTGGTCCAAAGTTCATCCATACAGGTACAAAACTCCTGTCCAGCCTTCATAAGTAACTTTTAAACCAAACTTCGTCCAAATTTGGACTGAGAGCACATTTCGACATGTAGAAACCTAAGTTCATCCTTTTCGGACTGTTTCTTAACCTTTGTGTCAAAGTTCGTCCACACAAATATAAAACTCCTCTACAAGGTTCATAAGTATCTTTTGAACCAAACTTCATCCAAATTTGAACTTGGAGCACATTTCAACAAGTAGAAACACAAAGTTCGTCCTTTTTAGTCTTTTTCTTTACCCTTTGTGCCAAAGTTCATCCACATAGGTACAAAAGTCCGTTCTAGGGTTCATAAGTACCTTTTGAACCAAACTTCTTCCATATTTTGACTTGGAATACATTTTGACAAGTAGAAACCCAAGTTCGTCATTTTTGGACTCTTTCTTGACCTTTTGGTCCAAAGTTCATCCATACAGGTACAAAATTCCCGTGCAAGGTTCATAAGTAACTTTAGACCATGAGAACACATTTCAACACGTAGAAACCCAATGTTCATCCGTTTCAGAATCTCTCTTGAACTTTTCTGTCAAAGTTCGTCCACACAAGTACAAAACTCCTTTCCAGGGATCATAATTTTGAACCAAATTTTGTCCATATTTGGAATTATAGTAACTTTTACAGCAAACTTCGACCAAATTTAAACTGAGAGCACATTTTGACACGTAGAAACCCAAAATTCGTCCTTTTCAGACTCTTTCTTGACCTTTTGTGTCAAAGTTCGTCCACACAGGTACAAAACTCCTTCCAAGGTTCAAAAGTATCTTCTGGACCACACTTTGTCCAAATTTGGACTTGGAGCACATTTCGACAAGTAGAAATCCGAAGTTCGTCATTTTTGGACTCTTTATTGACCTTTTGGTCCAAAAATTCATCCATACACACAAAACTTCTGTGTAAGGTTTATAAGTAACTTTTAAACCAAACTTCAACCAAATCTTGACTGAGAGCACATTTCGACACGTATAAACCCAATGTTCATCCTTTTCAGACTCTTTCTTGACCTTTTGTGTCAAAGTTCGTCCACAGGTACAAAACTCCTTTCCAAGTTTCATAAGTACCTTTTGAACCAAATTTTGTCCAAATTTGGAATTATAGTAACTTTTACACCAAACTTTGACCAAATTTAAACTGAGAGCACATTTTGACACATAGAAACTCAAAAGTTCATCTACACATGTACAAAACTCCTTTCCAGGCTTCAAAAGTATCTTTTGAATCAAACGTCGTCCAAATTTGGACTTGGAGCACATTTCGACAACTAGAAACCCAAAGTTCATTCTTTCCGGACTCTTTCTTGACATTTTGTGCCAAGGTTCATCCACAAACGTACAAAACTCATTTCCAAGGTTTAAAAGTACATTTTAAACCAAAGTTCGTCGAAATTTGGAATTATGGTAGACTTCGACATGTAGAAACCCAAAGTGACTCTTTCTTGACCTTTTGTGTGTAAGTTCGACCACACTGGTACAAAACTTCTCTTCAAACTTCTTCCAAATTTGGACTTGGAGCACATTTCAACAAAGTTCGTCCTTTTTAGTCTCTTTATTTACCCTTTGTGCCAAAGTTAGTCCACTTAGGTATAAAATTCCTTTCTAGGGTTCATAAGTACCTTTTGAAAAAAACTTTGTCGAAATTTTGACAAGTCTGAGAACATTTCGACAAATAGAAACTCAAAATTCATAATTTTTCTTTCTTGATCTTTTGGTCCAAAGTTCAAGGTTTGGCACGTAGAAAGCCAAAGTTCATCCTTTTTCGGACTCTTTCTTGACCTTTTGTGTCAAAGTTCGTCCACAAAGGTACAAAACTCTTCTCCAGGGTTCATAAGTAATTTAACAAAACTTCGTCTAAATTTTGACTTGGAGAACATTTCGAAAAATAGAAACCCAAAGTTCGTCCTTTTTGACATTTTGTGTAAGACCCTAACATTAAATCTAAATAGAGAAGAAAAATCCTAAGAAAGAATATTAGATCAAAGGGGGGAAAACATCAAAATTATCCAAAAAGGTGACCAAAAGTCCAAACGTCTATGAAGGGCTTAAAACATGTTAGACGCAAGAGTGCATGGAGAATGGAAGGAAGAAGACTTGAAAAATGGCCAAGGGCTTGCATACAACAAACGCAAGAGCATGCGGACCCAAGCAGGGCATGCGTTGGAGGCATGCATCGAGTGAGCATGCTAGGCACGCAGGCCATGCGTCAAGGCCAAGCACACAGGCCATGCGCCAAGCACGCAGCCATGCGTCGAGGACAAGCGCATAGGCCGTGCATCAGGCGCGTAGCCCATGCATCGATGGTGTATGCCGAGCACCCTGCCTATGCATTGAATGGGCAAGACATCCTATGCGTCGAAGCACTGCTGAGTCTACCGAGCAGCCATGCATCGATGCGCTATGCCAAGTGCACGCCCATGCAGCAAGGCACGCCCATGAGGCAAGACACACCCATGCGGCCGAGCGTGCCTATGCGGTCAAGCGTGCAAGCGCCTAAGCAGCACACCCGTGAGTTGATGGTCAGCGTCGTGCGTCCATGCTTACTAGGCCGAGCAAGCACACCTAGTAAGCCATGCGTCAAGGGTGAGCGGCCACCTTATGCGTTGGTGATGGCCAACTCATGTGTTGGTTAAGTGGGACTTTGATGAAGGAAAGGTGAGTTGCTATGCGTTAAGGATAAAGGGTAAGGCTAATTGATGGAAAACTTCAAAGGAGGATGCCAATGGTATACGAGCATAAGTCTTAAACAATTTAAGTAGAGAAATATGTGAAGCATTTAAGTAATTTAGGTGGCAAAAGGAGAATCACACAAAATTCTAGTAGGAGGTGGACAAAGGAGATTTCATGCAATTAAAGTCTTATCACCTCAAGCAGGAGGTGGGTGAAGGAGATTTCATGCAAAAAAGGAGATTTTGGCTAGCAAGCTGAAATGAGAACAACTCAAGGCTAGGCTGGGTAGGCTGAGTGTTGGCAGCTCCAAAGTGAGACAAATGGGAGTTGAGTTGTCACCATGGGGTGAGTTTGAAATGGCTATAAATAGAGGGGTTAGGCAAGAGGAATTTATTCATACCATCACCTAATTTGTGTGTTGAGAGCATATTTAGAGGGTTACGTTTGAGTTATTAGGCTTCCAAGTTGATTAGAGATCAAAAGAAACAACGGTTGTGTTGGTGAGGCATTGAGTCAGCCGAACGCACAGCCAGCCCATACCCTACGCGGACCAGCGCTACGTCCATCCGTCCGCACGTGCCTCGCTCGACGCATCCCGCGCGCTAGCCCAACGCAGCTGCTTCCCCTGTACGATGCATCACGCCTAGTGCAACGCACGCCCAAATGCGCCAGTCCCCTGTGCGGCACAGCACGCCTACCCTGCCTACTGCCCAACGCCCAGCTGCTTACCATGGTCCAAATAACCTCTAAGGAGACTAATTTTGGGATTTTGGCTAAATTTGAGTAGGGTAAGCTGGTATTTTCATTATATAATGGTATTTTGGCTAGTTTGACATTATTTATTGATATAACAAGTA